>NW_022881713.1:0-101004 GCF_009870125.1 Drosophila pseudoobscura | reverse complement strand
TGCTAGACATTCCTCAGTATTTTTGATTCAAAAGGACAAAAATATATATTTTCTTCGGTTCTTCTCACACAAATCATACAACAATGAGAGATAATGCGTTTCCATTTAATATCAATATTATGATATATAATATATATACTATCCAATAATATACAATATGCTTAAAAATTTCGTAAATTTTTTAAACAACTTATTTAGCATAGTCTTACAACCCTCAACCATATGTAGTCCAAGCAGCCCTATAAATTTATTAAAGTACCAACCAGCATGGACTGCGATATGCGTTCAAAATTTCGATGTTCATGTGTCCTGCAGTTCCACACGATGACGCACAGTTTGCTGCGTTCTTCATCGACCCATGAGCCGAGTGATCCACCGCTTAGAGTGATTAAATTTGTTTATTCATTTATTTGTCAGATATGTCTTTATTGAAGAAATTAAAAATACACCCATTTTAACTGGCATATATCAATTCTCAATAAATTTTATTTTATCCTAAAGAATGTTGCGAAATGTCTTAGTTTTTATTAAACGATATATTACCATATTTTGAATAATATATATTATTTTGGCTTGTTTGATAATTATCAATTTATATAAAAGTATTAACCTGAAATCAGGTACAACATTGTACTTTTCGGTTGCATTAACCAATGTATGCCCATAGCTATGATGGACAATACATATTCGCAACGCGTGCATACTATGTCATATGCACACAGATTTTTAAATCAATATTATTGTAATAATATCATCAATATGTATTTATATATTAATTGCTACACACATAGAACACAATGTTATATGTAGCTACTACTAAATGATATATTGGCAATATAATTAATAATAAAACATCATATAGACAACTGAATATATTTTATTTTTACAATTATGATTTTATAAAACATCTTTTGTTTGGTAATTGGCAATATATATATAGTTTGTTTAACGGTAGAAACATACAATAATGATCCTTCCGCAGGTTCACCTACGGAAACCTTGTTACGACTTTTACTTCCTCTAAATAATCAGTTCGGTCAACTTTTGCGAAACAACCGTAACACGCAAGGCTCACAGTGATCACGTCCGGAGACCTCACTAAATAATTCAATCGGTAGTAGCGACGGGCGGTGTGTACAAAGGGCAGGGACGTAATCAATGCGAGTTATGACTCACACTTACTGGGAATTCCAAGTTCATGTGAACAGTTAGTTCACAATCCCAAGCATGAAGTGGTTCAGCGGTTTACCCGGACCTCTCGGTCTAGGAAATACACGTTGATACTTTCATTGTAGCGCGCGTGCAGCCCAGGACATCTAAGGGCATCACAGACCTGTTATTTGCTCAATCTCATTATTGCTAGACGCAATTTGTCCATTTAAGAAGCTAGTGTCCTTATAATGGACAAACCAACAGGTACGGCTCCACTTATATAAACACATTCAACACAATAAACATTTTAACTGCCACCATGAATGAAGGCTATATAAGCTTCACACCATAATCCTGAAGATATCTATTTAATATATTTGAGTCTCGTTCGTTATCGGAATTAACCAGACAAATCACGCCACGAACTAAGAACGGCCATGCACCACCACCCATAGATTCGAGAAAGAGCTATCAATCTGTCTTACAACCTTATGTTCGGACCTGGTAAGTTTTCCCGTGTTGAGTCAAATTAAGCCGCAGGCTCCACTCCTGGTGGTGCCCTTCCGTCAATTCCTTTAAGTTTCAGCTTTGCAACCATACTTCCCCCGGAGCCCAAAGCTTTGGTTTCCCGGGAAGCGACTGAGAGAGCCATAAAAGCTACACCCAATTGCTAGCTGGCATCGTTTATGGTAGAACTAGGGCGGTATCTGATCGCCTTCGAACCTCTAACTTTCGTTCTTGATTAATGAAAACTCTTTGGCAAATGCTTTCGCTTAGTTAGTCTTACGACGGTCCAAGAATTTCACCCTCGCGTCGTAATACTAATGCCCCCAACTGCTTCTATTAATCATTACCTCTTGATCTGAAAACCAATGAAAGCAGAACAGAGGTCTTATTTCATTATCCCATGCACAGAATATCAGGCATTTGAAGCCTGCTTTAAGCACTCTAATTTGTTCAAGTAATTGTACCGGCCCACAATAACACTCGATGAAGAGCACTAATGCAGGTTTTTAAATAGGAGGAATATATAAAAAATACAAGTACTTAATTATATAATAACTCCACCGGTAATACGCTTACTACATAAAGGTATACTAACCACAATTGTAAGTTGTACTACCCGTATGAAGACAAGTTCAACTACGAACGTTTTAAACCGCAACAACTTTAATATCGCTATTGGAGCTGGAATTACCGGCTGCTGGCACCAGACTTGCCCTCCAATTGGTCCTTGTTAAAGGATGTAAGTGTACCTCATTCCAATTACAGGGCCTCGGATATGAGTCCTGTATTGTTATTTTTCGTCACTACCTCCCCGAGCTGGGAGTGGGTAATTTACGCGCCTGCTGCCTTCCTTAGATGTGGTACCGTTTTCTCAGGCTCCCTCTCCGGAATCGAACCCTGATTCCCCGTTACCCGTTGCAAACCATGGTAGTCCTAGATACTAATCAAAAGTTGATAGGGCAGACATTTGAAAGATCTGTCGTCGGTACAGACCATACGATCTGCATGTTATCTAGAGTTCAACCAATGTAACGATCTTGCGATCGCTTGGTTTTAGCCTAATAAAGCACACGTTCCCATAAGGTCCGTGTTTTTAATTGCATGTATTAGCTCTAGAATTACCACAGTTATCCAAGTAACTGTTACGATCTAAGGAACCATAACTGATATAATGAGCCTTTTGCGGTTTCACTTTTAATTCGTGTGTACTTAGACATGCATGGCTTAATCTTTGAGACAAGCATATAACTACTGGCAGGATCACCAGAATAATGTTTTCGTTTCGTGCGCATTACGCTCACATATTAATATTTGACAACTCAAAATACTTTTGAATAAAAAAAAAAATAAATAAATATTTTTTATCAACAGTTTATGAGAATTTGTTAAACGATTGTGGCCATTTTTATATAGCATTCACATTCGCCATTTTCTCTATATAAATATATATATTTTATTATATACATTTTTTTTTTCGTTCAAAAATATCTTTTTATTTGCACTTAATATATTATCACACGTATATAGGCTTAAACCAATTATAATTGTGTTTAAACTATGTATTTTGACAAACAATTTAAAATTTAGTTCCAATGTCGTATGGCGTTTTTTGTGATATACATTAAATAAAACCAAACACATGATTCATGTGGAATGGAATTTATATATTTTGGCAATATTTGAATTTGCATATAAATCGCTTTGATATATGCTGGTACATTGTTGAAATGGCACTCATACAATATTTAATCATATAAGACCAGTTCCAAAAATTCACGATAATAATTCGAAACAGAAATGATATATACTAAATAGTATATATCTTGGTTAGTTTCACTATATTATCTTTATTAAGATCAATTTGAAAACAAATATCTCCTATTAAACACTACTTTGAGTATAATGACACATAGTAATAATATTATAGACAATACTGTAACCAAATAGTGTATACAATACCGATGGACTCAACTGTCCATCATGTATAGGTTTTCTGCCACGCTTCCCGCAAATCGGGTATTTTTGCTTTAGAGTGCCTCTTACAATATTTCTTTTCGTTTTAATAAAAAATACAATACTATCACTTCAAAATTAGTCATATATATTAAGAAATATATATATATTCATATAAAAATACACAGACATTGTCGGCTAAGTATATTCCCCATATCATATGAAAATAATTAATAATTGTCATTATAAAATTTCATATGAAAATATCATGCACGAGACTACCACTCCCTATATAGGTTTTCTGCCACGCTTTCCGCAAATCGGTATTTTAACTTGAGAGTGCCTCTTAACAATAGTTTCTTTTCGGATTTTAATAAAAAAACAATACTATCACTTCAAATTATTCATATATATTAAGAAATATATAGATATTCATATAAAATACACAGACATTGCCGGCTAAGTATATTCCCCAACATAATGAAATAAATTAATAATTTTCATTATAAAATTTCATATGAAATATACCATGCACGAGACTACCACTCCCTATATAAGGTTTTTCTGCCACGCTATTCCGCAAATCGGGTATTTTTTAACTTGAGAGTGCCTCTTAACAATATTCTTTTCGTATTTTAGATAAAAATACAAATACTATCACTTCAAAATTATTCATATATATTAAGAAATATATATATTCATATAAAATACACAGACTTGCCGGCTAAGTATATTCCCCATATCATATGAAATAAATTAAGAATTTTCATTATAAAATTTTCATATGAAATAGACCATGCACGAGACTAACCCTCCCTATATAGGTTTCTGCCACGCTTCCCCGCAAATCGGGTATTTTTACTTGAGAGTAACTTTTAAAAAATAGTTTCTTTCGTATTTTAATACAAAAATACTTATACTACACTTCAAAATTAGTCATATATATTAAGAAAAAATATATATACTCATATAAATAAACAGACATTGGCCGACCTTAGTATGTTCCCCATATCATGATGAATTAAATTAATTCATGTTTAATTACAATTCATCATTCATTTACATGAAAAATATCATATCAGCTGGTATCTTTGCTTTAAGTTCACATATACACGTAATATATCTATTTATTATAAATACATTTTTAATATTTCTATATTATAATCGCCATTATGATTATGTTAATAATGTTATTATAGATGAGAAACATTCCCCATAATCCATATAAATATCCTAATCCATATCCATATAAAACCTAATATTGATATTTATAGCACACCTCGGCGTTAGTTGTTATTTTATTCATTATAACACAATGGTCAAAAATATACATATATTTTTGTAAATATGTATAATACAAGATATCATTATCTATTTTCTCTATTCAAAATCAAATCATGCTCATGTTATAATTTTAAGGATATGGTGAATGTTTCCCCATATCCATAATATTGTCATTTTATATACAAAACTATTTAATTCTTGCATTTATATCACATATCATTGAATTCCAATATTAGAAATACTGCCAAGTTCCACAAACGACCACTCCAATATACATATATTTGTACATATGTATATAAAATATATCTTTATATTTTCTGTATTCATAATCAAATCATGCTCATGTTATAATTTTTAGGATATGGGAAACATTTCACATACCCAATAATATTATCACATTTTATATACCAAACTATTTAATTCTTGCATTCATATCACATATCATTAAATTCCAATATTAGAAATACTTCCAAGTTCCACAAACGACCACTCCAAATATACATATATTTGTACATATGTATATAAAATATATCTTTATATTTTCTGTATTCATAATCAAATCATGCTCATGTTATAATTTTTAGGATATGGGAAACATTTCACATACCCAATAATATTATCACATTTTATATACCAAACTATTTAATTCTTGCATTCATATCACATATCATTAAATTCCAATATTAGAAATACTTCCAAGTTCCATATACGATCACTCCATGCTTTTTGCATTCATATTATTTCATATATACATTCACATTTGCACATATGCATATACACTATGTTTCGTGTGTTCACATAATAAAATTTTTATAAGTATCATTTCATATGTAATTAAGTATAACAAACTTATAATATAACATTATATTCATATTCAAGCCAACGTAATTTATATAGGATAAATAATTTATCCATATTTATATAAAATATATTCTTTTTAATATATATCTATATATAAATATATATTACCATTTATAGGTATATATTCATATAAATATATAAAAATAATTTTCATATATAAAGAATAAATTTATATATATCGAATCATCAAGCAAAGGATAAGCTTCAGTGGATCGCAGTATGGCAGCTGCTCAACCACTTACAACACCTTGCCTGTTACAAAAGTCGTTTACAATTGATTCTAGGCTTTGTCATTGTATTAAATAATGTTTTTATATGCAACTAGCGCGGCATCAGGTGATCGATGATCCTCCCAATTTACTATGTTACAAATTACATTGGCATCACATCCATTGTCGTTTATAAAATAAATTATAAACTTTTAATGGTTTAGAAGCCATACAATGCAAATTGCCCCTTATTTATCATTGCAGTCCAGCACGGATACGACCTTAGAGGCGTTCAGGCATAATCCAACGGACGTAGCGTCATACCACTGTTCGCTCGAACAAGTATTGTGCCATTGGTCCGTACCTGCGGTTCCTCTCGTACTACGCAGGAATGCTGTCGCAACAACGTTTTGTCATTAGTAGGGTAAAACTAACCTGTCTCACGACGGTCTAAACCCAGCTCACGTTCCCTTGCATGGGTGAACAATCCAACGCTTGGTGAATTTTGCTTCACAATGATAGGAAGAGCCGACATCGAAGGATCAAAAAGCGACGTCGCTATGAACGCTTGGCCGCCACAAGCCAGTTATCCCTATGGTAACTTTTCTGACACCTCTTGTTAAAAACTCTTTAAACCAAAAGGATCGATAGGCCGAGCTTTTGCTGTCCCTGTGTGTACTGAACACCGAGATCAAGTCAGCATTTGCCCTTTTGCTCTATGTGTGGTTTCTGTCCGCACTGAGCTGGCCTTGGGACACCTCCGTTATTATTTGAGAGATGTACCGCCCCAGTCAAACTCCCTACCTGGCAATGTCCTTGAATTGGATCATACCTGAGTAATTGGAGTTATACCAAATTTTCAAATTGAAAATACATAAATGCATTTTCTCATTAAAGAATTTGTTTGCGATTATATAACAAACTCGTGATACTTTGATCAAGAAGCTTGCATCAAAACCCAATACCATAAGATATAATAAATATATCCGTATAATGGCTAGGAAATGATACACGTTCCATTTAATCAAGTAAGTAAGGAAACAATAAGAGTAGTGGTATTTCATTGTCGATACCAAACCGAAATCTAATATCTCCCACTTATGCTACACCTCTTATGTCTCCTTACACTGCCAGATTAGAGTCAAGCTCAAAAGGGTCTTCTTTCCCCGCTAATTATTCCAAGCCCGTTCCCTTGGCTGTGGTTTCGCTAGATAGTAGATAGGGACAGTAGGAATCTCGTTAATCCATTCATGCGCGTCACTAATTAGATGACGAGGCATTTGGCTACCTTAAGAGAGTCATAGTTACTCCCGCCGTTGACCCGCGCTTACTTGAATTTCTTCACTTTGACATTCAGAGCACTGGGCAGAAATCACATTGTGTCAACACCCGCTAGGGCCATCACAATGCTTTGTTTTAATTAGACAGTCGGATTCCCCAAGTCCGTGCCAGTTCTGAATTGATTGTTAATTGATAATCGTTATAATTAATAAGAACTAACTGGTTTAACCCAATTAGTATTCTTAAAAATTTTAGCAAGAAAGTTCCACAATTGGCTACGTAACTAAACTATCCGGGGAACAAGTAACTACCATAAATGATAGAAACTCTATTTACCCAGAACGAGCACATAAACCATGTTATTGTTTCCCAATCAAGCCCGACTATCTCAATCTTCAGAGCCAATCCTTATCCCGAAGTTACGGATCTAATTTGCCGACTTCCCTTACCTACATTATTCTATCGACTAGAGACTCTTCACCTTGGAGACCAGCTGCGGATATTGGTACGGCCTGTTGAGAAGTTTGCGTGTCCCCACCATAAATTTTCAAGGTCCGAGGAGAAAATATCGACACAACAGTATATGTCATGCTCTTCTAGCCCATCTACCATATCTCTCTGCGAAAGACTTCCATGGTAGTACGGCTATAAAACAGAAAAGAAAACTCTTCCGATATCTCTCGACGGCTTCTTTATGGTCGTTCCTGTTGCCAGGATGAGCACGAGGCCCATATTTAATAACAAACGGATACTCAACAGGTTACGGAATTGGAACCGTATTCCCTTTCGTTCAAAATTATTCAAGTATTTAAAAATCATAAAAGATTTGACAATATTACTCACTGATTTTTTACTTGAAAATTTTCGGCTTTCGCCTTGAACTTAGGACCGACTAACTCGTGATCAACCACTGTTCACACGAAACCCTTCTCCACTTCAGTCCTCCAAGGTCTCATTCGATTATTTGCTACTACCACCAAGATCTGTGCCAATGGCAGCTCCATGAAGGCTTACGCCAAACACTTCTACGCATACCATTGTACCTTCCTACTCACTAAAGTTTCAAAATTTATATCACAAGTAATATAAATCATCTACTTTAGCGGTAATGTATAGGTATACAACTTAAGCGCCATCCATTTTAAGGGCTAGTTGCTTCGGCAGGTGAGTTGTTACACACTCCTTAGCGGATTTCGACTTCCATGATCACCGTCCTGCTGTTTTAAGCAACCAACGCCTTTCATGGTTTCTGCATGAGTTGTTAATTTGGGCACCGTAACATTACGTTTGGTTCATCCCACAGCGCCAGTTCTGCTTACCAAAAGTGGCCCACTGGGCACATTATATCATAACCTTAAACTTCATATCAAGAAAGTTAAGGTTCTTACCCATTTAAAGTTTGAGAATAGGTTAAGATCGTTTCGACCCTAAGGCCTCTAATCATTCGCTTTACCAGATAAGATTATTTTATATAACATTAAAATGCACCAGCTATCCTGAGGGAAACTTCGGAAGGAACCAGCTACTAGATGGTTCGATTGGTCTTTCGCCCCTATACTCAATTCTGACAATCGATTTGCACGTCAGAACTGTTTCGGTCTTCCATCAGGGTTTCCCCTGACTTCAACCTGATCAAGTATAGTTCACCATCTTTCGGGTCACAGCATATATGCTCAAGGTACGTTCCAGTTAGAGGCATAAATAATATAAATATTATCATACATAACTATATAGAACGCCCCGGGATTGTGTTAATTATCTATAAATAGTTAAAAAACTAATCCCATTATTAGTCAAGTTAATTACGCTATTAGGTTTATCTCCCAATAACTTGCACATATGTTAGACTCCTTGGTCCGTGTTTCAAGACGGGTCCCGAAGGTATCCTGAATCTTTCGCATTGTTAATCATACAAATGCATATAATAAACACAAAAATCAATGATAATTATGCCATTATATAATTTCGAAAAATTAACGCACTGTATTAATTTTAATTTATCAACACTTTATCAAATTAATGACATTTATTCTATGTTAAAATGCAAGCATAATAATTTGAATAAACTATAAGTCATATTTTATGATAAATTTGTTATATGCTAATAGATTACAATGTCCTTATATGGAAAAAATGCACACTATTATTATAATATTGTTAAAATATTACAACTTTAATGATGAATTTTCCATAACGGATATTCAGGTTCATCGGGCTTAACCTCTAAGCAGTTTCACGTACTGTTTAACTCTCTATTCAGAGTTCTTTTCAACTTTCCCTCACGGTACTTGTTTACTATCGGTCTCATGGTTATATTTAGTTTTAGATGGAGTTTACCACCCACTTAGTGCTGCACTATCAAGCAACACGACTCTTTGGAAACATCATCTAGTAATCATTAACGTTATACGGGCCTGGCACCCTCTATGGGTAAATGGCCTCATTTAAGAAGGACTTAAATCGTTAATTTCTCATACTAGAATATTGACGCTCCATACACTGCATCTCACGTTTGCCATATAGACAAAGTGACTTAGTGCTGAACTGATTTCTTTTCGCTCGCCGCTACTAAGAAAATCCTGGTTAGTTTCTTTTCCTCCCCTAATTAATATGCTTAAATTCAGGGGGTAGTCCCATATGAGTTGAGGTTGTATATACGTATATTAAAATTTATAATGATAATTACACTATATTATTATATATATAGAGCGTTCTCATAATGAAATCATTATAATATTCGTATTTTATAACGAATATCACGAAGAATATTAAATATTTATATTTACAACAAAATTTCCTTTCGAAACATTAATAAGAGGCAATTCTAGATGAAAAAACTTTAATTATTTTTTTATGCTAGACATTCCTCAGTATTATTTGATTCAAAAAGGACAAAAAAATATATATTTTTCTTCGTTCTTCTCACACAAATATATACAACAATGAGAGATAATGCGTTTCCATTTAATATCAATATTATGAATATATATATATATACATATCCAATAATATACAATATGCTTAAAAATTTCGTAAAATTTTTAAACAACTTATTTAGCATAGTCTTACAACCCTCAACCATATGTAGTCCAAGCAGCACTATAAAATTAATTAAAGTACCAAACAGCATGGACTGCGATATGCGTTCAAAATGTCGATGTTCATGTGTCCTGCAGTTCACACGATGACGCACAGTTTGCTGCGTTCTTCATCGACCCATGAGCCGAGTGATCCACCGCTTAGAGTGATTAAAATTTGTTTATTCATTTATTTGTCAGATATGTCTTTATTGAAAGAAATTAAAAATACACCATTTTACTGGCATATATCAATTCCTTCAATAAATTTTAATTTTATCCTAAAAGAATGTTGCGAAATGTCTTAGTTTTATATAAACGATATATTACCATATTGTTAAATAATATAATATGTATTTTGGCTTGTTTGATAATTATCAATTTATATAAAAGTATTAACCTGAAATCAGGTACAACATTGTACTTTTTAGGCTGTTGCATTAACCAATGTATGCCCATAGCTATGATGGACAATACATATTCGCAACGCGTGCATACTATGGTACATATGCACACAGATTTTATAAATCAATATTATTGTAATAATATCATCAATATGTATTTATATATTAATTGCTACACACATAGAACACAATGTTATATGTATAGCTACTACTAAATGAGTATATTGGCAATATAATTAATTAATATAAACATATAATATATACAACTGAATATATTTTATTTTACAATTATGATTTTATAAAAACATATTTTGTTTGGTAAATTGGCAATATATATATATTTTTGTTAACGGTAGAAACATACAATAATGATCCTTCCGCAGGTTCACCTACGGAAACCTTGTTACGACTTTTACTTCCTCTAAATAATCAAGTTCGGTCAACTTTTGCGAAACAACCGTAACACGCAAGGCGTCACAGTGATCACGTCCGGAGACCTCACTAAATAATTCAATCGGTAGTAGCGACGGGCGGTGTGTACAAAGGGCAGGGACGTAATCAATGCGAGTTAATGACTCACACTTACTGGGAATTCCAAGTTCATGTGAACAGTTTCAGTTCACAATCCCAAGCATGAAAGTGGTTCAGCGGTTTACCCGGACCTCTCGGTCTAGGAAATACACGTTGATACTTTCATTGTAGCGCGCGTGCAGCCCAGGACATCTAAGGGCATCACAGACCTGTTATTGCTCAATCTCATTATTGCTAGACGCAATTTGTCCATTTAAGAAGCTAGTGTCCTTATAATGGGACAAACCAACAGGTACGGCTCCACTTATATAAACACATTCAAACACAATAAACATTTTACTGCCACCATGAATGAAGGCTATATAAGCTTCAACACCATAATCCTGAAGATATCTATTTAATATATTTGAGTCTCGTTCGTTATCGGAATTAACCAGACAAATCACTCCACGAACTAAGAACGGCCATGCACCACCACCCATAGATTCGAGAAAGAGCTATCAATCTGTCTTACACACTTATGTTCGGACCTGGTAAGTTTTCCCGTGTTGAGTCAAATTAAGCCGCAGGCTCCACTCCTGGTGGTGCCCTTCCGTCAATTCCTTTAAGTTTCAGCTTTGCAACCATACTTCCCCCGGAGCCCAAAAGCTTTGGTTTCCCGGGAAGCGACTGAGAGAGCCATAAAAGTAGCTACACCCAATTGCTAGCTGGCATCGTTTATGGTTAGAACTAGGGCGGTATCTGATCGCCTTCGAACCTCTAACTTTCGTTCTTGATTAATGAAAACATCTTTGGCAAATGCTTTCGCTTAAGTTAGTCTTACGACGGTCCAAGAATTTCACCTCTCGCGTCGTAATACTAATGCCCCCAAACTGCTTCTATTAATCATTACCTCTTGATCTGAAAACCAATGAAAGCAGAACAGAGGTCTTATTTCATTATCCCATGCACAGAATATTCAGGCATTTGAAGCCTGCTTTAAGCACTCTAATTTGTTCAAAGTAATTGTACCGGCCCACAATAACACTCGATGAAGAGCACTAATGCAGGTTTTTAAATAGGAGGAATATATAAAAAAATACAAGTACTTAATTATATATAAGAACTCCACCGGTAATACGCTTACATACATAAAGGTATAGTACTAACCACAATTGTAAGTTGTACTACCCGTATGAAGCACAAGTTCAACTACGAACGTTTTAACCGCAACAACTTTAATATACGCTATTGGAGCTGGAATTACCGCGGCTGCTGGCACCAGACTTGCCCTCCAATTGGTCCTTGTTAAAGGATTTAAAGTGTACTCATTCCAATTACAGGGCCTCGGATATGAGTCCTGTATTGTTATTTTTCGTCACTACCTCCCCGAGCTGGGAGTGGGTAATTTACGCGCCTGCTGCCTTCCTTAGATGTGGTAGCCGTTTCTCAGGCTCCCTCTCCGGAATCGAACCCTGATTCCCCGTTACCCGTTGCAACCATGGTAGTCCTAGATACTACCATCAAAAGTTGATAGGGCAGACATTTGAAAGATCTGTCGTCGGTACAAGACCATACGATCTGCATGTTATCTAGAGTTCAACCAATGTAACGATCTTGCGATCGCTTGGTTTTAGCCTAATAAAAGCACACGTCCCATAAGGTCCGTGTTTTAATTGCATGTATTAGCTCTAGAATTACCACAGTTATCCAAGTAACTGTTAACGATCTAAGGAACCATAACTGATATAATGAGCCTTTTGCGGTTTCACTTTTAATTCGTGTGTACTTAGACATGCATGGCTTAATCTTTGAGACAAGCATATAACTACTGGCAGGATCAACCAGAATAATGTTTTCGTTTCGTGCGCATACGCTCACATATGTAAATATTTGACAACTCAATAATACTTTTGAATAAAAAAAAAAAATAAATAAATATTTTTTATCAACAGTTTATGAGAATTTGTTAAACGATTGTGGCCATTTTTATATAGCATTCACATTCGCCATTTTTCTCTATATAAATATATATATTTTATTATATACATTTTTTTTTCGTTCAAAAATATCTTTTTATTTGCACTTAATATATTATCACACGTATATAGGCTTAAACCAATATTAATTGTGTTTAAACTATGTATTTTGACAACAAATTTAAAATTTATCCAATTTCGTATGCGTTTTTTGTGATATACATTAAATAAAACCAAACACATGAGTTCATGTGGAATGGAATTTATATATTTTGGCAATATTTGAATTTGCATATAAATCGCTTTGATTATATGCTGGTACATTGTTGAAATGGCACTCATACAATATTTAATCATATAAGACCATTTCCAAAAATTCACGATAATAATTCGAAACAGAAATGATATATACTAAATAGTATATATCTTGGTTAGTTTCACTATATTATCTTTATTAAGATCAATTTGAAAACAAATATCTCCTATTAAACACTACTTTGAGTATAATGACAACATATAATAATATTATATACAATACTGTACCAAATATTGTATACAATACCGATGGACATCAACTGTCCATCATGTATAGGTTTTCTGCCACGCTTTCCGCAAATCGGGTATTTTTGCTTTAGAGTGCCTCTTAACAATAGTTTCTTTTCGTATTTTAATAAAAAATACAATACTATCACTTCAAAATTATTCATATATATTAAGAAATATATATATATTCATATAAAATACACAGACATTGTCGGCTAAGTATATTCCCCATATCATATGAAATAAATTAATAATTTTTCATTATAAAATTTTCATATGAAATATACCATGCACGAGACTACCACTCCCTATATAGGTTTTCTGCCACGCTTTCCGCAAATCGGGTATTTTTACTTGAGAGTGCCTCTTAACAATAGTTTCTTTTCGTATTTTAATAAAAAATACAATACTATCACTTCAAAATTATTCATATATATTAAGAAATATATATATATTCATATAAAATACACAGACATTGCCGGCTAAGTATATTCCCCATATCATATGAAATAAATTAATAATTTTTCATTATAAAATTTTCATATGAAATATACCATGCACGAGACTACCACTCCCTATATAGGTTTTCTGCCACGCTTTCCGCAAATCGGGTATTTTTACTTGAGAGTACCTTTTAAAAATAGTTTCTTTTCGTATTTTAATACAAAATACTATACTATCACTTCAAAATTATTCATATATATTAAGAAAAATATATATACGCATATAAAATAAACAGACATTGCCGACTTAGTATGTTCCCCATATCATATGAAATTAAATTAATTATTTTTATTACATTCATCATTCATTTACATGAAAAATATCATATCAGCTGGTATCTTTGCTTTAATTTCACATATACACGTAATATATCTATTTATATTAAATACATTTTTATATTTTCTATATTTATAATCGCATTATGATTATGTTATAATGTTATATTATATATGAGAAACATTCCCATATCCATATCCATATCCATATCCATATCCATATAAAACCTAATATTGATATTTTATAGCACACCTCGGCGTTATTTGTTATTTTTATTCATTATAACACAATGTCAAAAATATACATATATTTTTGTAAATATGTATATAAAATATATCATTATATTTTCTCTATTCAAAATCAAATCATGCTCATGTTATAATTTTAAGGATATGGTGAATGTTTCCCCATATCCATAATATTGTCATTTTATATACAAAACTATTTAATTCTTGCATTTATATCACATATCATTGAATTCCAATATTAGAAATACTGCCAAGTTCCACAAACGACCACTCCAAATATACATATATTTGTACATATGTATATAAAATATATCTTTATATTTTCTGTATTCATAATCAAATCATGCTCATGTTATAATTTTTAGGATATGGGAAACATTTCACATACCCAATAATATTATCACATTTTATATACCAAACTATTTAATTCTTGCATTCATATCACATATCATTAAATTCCAATATTAGAAATACTTCCAAGTTCCACAAACGACCACTCCAAATATACATATATTTGTACATATGTATATAAAATATATCTTTATATTTTCTGTATTCATAATCAAATCATGCTCATGTTATAATTTTTAGGATATGGGAAACATTTCACATACCCAATAATATTATCACATTTTATATACCAAACTATTTAATTCTTGCATTCATATCACATATCATTAAATTCCAATATTAGAAATACTTCCAAGTTCCATATACGATCACTCCATGCTTTTTGCATTCATATTATTTCATATATACATTCACATTTGCACATATGCATATACACTATGTTTCGTGTGTTCACATAATAAAATTTTTATAAGTATCATTTCATATGTAATTAAGTATAACAAACTTATAATATAACATTATATTCATATTCAAGCCAACGTAATTTATATAGGATAAATAATTTATCCATATTTATATAAAATATATTCTTTTTAATATATATCTATATATAAATATATATTACCATTTATAGGTATATATTCATATAAATATATAAAAATAATTTTCATATATAAAGAATAAATTTATATATATCGAATCATCAAGCAAAGGATAAGCTTCAGTGGATCGCAGTATGGCAGCTGCTCAACCACTTACAACACCTTGCCTGTTACAAAAGTCGTTTACAATTGATTCTAGGCTTTGTCATTGTATTAAATAATGTTTTTATATGCAACTAGCGCGGCATCAGGTGATCGATGATCCTCCCAATTTACTATGTTACAAATTACATTGGCATCACATCCATTGTCGTTTATAAAATAAATTATAAACTTTTAATGGTTTAGAAGCCATACAATGCAAATTGCCCCTTATTTATCATTGCAGTCCAGCACGGATACGACCTTAGAGGCGTTCAGGCATAATCCAACGGACGTAGCGTCATACCACTGTTCGCTCGAACAAGTATTGTGCCATTGGTCCGTACCTGCGGTTCCTCTCGTACTACGCAGGAATGCTGTCGCAACAACGTTTTGTCATTAGTAGGGTAAAACTAACCTGTCTCACGACGGTCTAAACCCAGCTCACGTTCCCTTGCATGGGTGAACAATCCAACGCTTGGTGAATTTTGCTTCACAATGATAGGAAGAGCCGACATCGAAGGATCAAAAAGCGACGTCGCTATGAACGCTTGGCCGCCACAAGCCAGTTATCCCTATGGTAACTTTTCTGACACCTCTTGTTAAAAACTCTTTAAACCAAAAGGATCGATAGGCCGAGCTTTTGCTGTCCCTGTGTGTACTGAACACCGAGATCAAGTCAGCATTTGCCCTTTTGCTCTATGTGTGGTTTCTGTCCGCACTGAGCTGGCCTTGGGACACCTCCGTTATTATTTGAGAGATGTACCGCCCCAGTCAAACTCCCTACCTGGCAATGTCCTTGAATTGGATCATACCTGAGTAATTGGAGTTATACCAAATTTTCAAATTGAAAATACATAAATGCATTTTCTCATTAAAGAATTTGTTTGCGATTATATAACAAACTCGTGATACTTTGATCAAGAAGCTTGCATCAAAACCCAATACCATAAGATATAATAAATATATCCGTATAATGGCTAGGAAATGATACACGTTCCATTTAATCAAGTAAGTAAGGAAACAATAAGAGTAGTGGTATTTCATTGTCGATACCAAACCGAAATCTAATATCTCCCACTTATGCTACACCTCTTATGTCTCCTTACACTGCCAGATTAGAGTCAAGCTCAAAAGGGTCTTCTTTCCCCGCTAATTATTCCAAGCCCGTTCCCTTGGCTGTGGTTTCGCTAGATAGTAGATAGGGACAGTAGGAATCTCGTTAATCCATTCATGCGCGTCACTAATTAGATGACGAGGCATTTGGCTACCTTAAGAGAGTCATAGTTACTCCCGCCGTTGACCCGCGCTTACTTGAATTTCTTCACTTTGACATTCAGAGCACTGGGCAGAAATCACATTGTGTCAACACCCGCTAGGGCCATCACAATGCTTTGTTTTAATTAGACAGTCGGATTCCCCAAGTCCGTGCCAGTTCTGAATTGATTGTTAATTGATAATCGTTATAATTAATAAGAACTAACTGGTTTAACCCAATTAGTATTCTTAAAAATTTTAGCAAGAAAGTTCCACAATTGGCTACGTAACTAAACTATCCGGGGAACAAGTAACTACCATAAATGATAGAAACTCTATTTACCCAGAACGAGCACATAAACCATGTTATTGTTTCCCAATCAAGCCCGACTATCTCAATCTTCAGAGCCAATCCTTATCCCGAAGTTACGGATCTAATTTGCCGACTTCCCTTACCTACATTATTCTATCGACTAGAGACTCTTCACCTTGGAGACCAGCTGCGGATATTGGTACGGCCTGTTGAGAAGTTTGCGTGTCCCCACCATAAATTTTCAAGGTCCGAGGAGAAAATATCGACACAACAGTATATGTCATGCTCTTCTAGCCCATCTACCATATCTCTCTGCGAAAGACTTCCATGGTAGTACGGCTATAAAACAGAAAAGAAAACTCTTCCGATATCTCTCGACGGCTTCTTTATGGTCGTTCCTGTTGCCAGGATGAGCACGAGGCCCATATTTAATAACAAACGGATACTCAACAGGTTACGGAATTGGAACCGTATTCCCTTTCGTTCAAAATTATTCAAGTATTTAAAAATCATAAAAGATTTGACAATATTACTCACTGATTTTTTACTTGAAAATTTTCGGCTTTCGCCTTGAACTTAGGACCGACTAACTCGTGATCAACCACTGTTCACACGAAACCCTTCTCCACTTCAGTCCTCCAAGGTCTCATTCGATTATTTGCTACTACCACCAAGATCTGTGCCAATGGCAGCTCCATGAAGGCTTACGCCAAACACTTCTACGCATACCATTGTACCTTCCTACTCACTAAAGTTTCAAAATTTATATCACAAGTAATATAAATCATCTACTTTAGCGGTAATGTATAGGTATACAACTTAAGCGCCATCCATTTTAAGGGCTAGTTGCTTCGGCAGGTGAGTTGTTACACACTCCTTAGCGGATTTCGACTTCCATGATCACCGTCCTGCTGTTTTAAGCAACCAACGCCTTTCATGGTTTCTGCATGAGTTGTTAATTTGGGCACCGTAACATTACGTTTGGTTCATCCCACAGCGCCAGTTCTGCTTACCAAAAGTGGCCCACTGGGCACATTATATCATAACCTTAAACTTCATATCAAGAAAGTTAAGGTTCTTACCCATTTAAAGTTTGAGAATAGGTTAAGATCGTTTCGACCCTAAGGCCTCTAATCATTCGCTTTACCAGATAAGATTATTTTATATAACATTAAAATGCACCAGCTATCCTGAGGGAAACTTCGGAAGGAACCAGCTACTAGATGGTTCGATTGGTCTTTCGCCCCTATACTCAATTCTGACAATCGATTTGCACGTCAGAACTGTTTCGGTCTTCCATCAGGGTTTCCCCTGACTTCAACCTGATCAAGTATAGTTCACCATCTTTCGGGTCACAGCATATATGCTCAAGGTACGTTCCAGTTAGAGGCATAAATAATATAAATATTATCATACATAACTATATAGAACGCCCCGGGATTGTGTTAATTATCTATAAATAGTTAAAAAACTAATCCCATTATTAGTCAAGTTAATTACGCTATTAGGTTTATCTCCCAATAACTTGCACATATGTTAGACTCCTTGGTCCGTGTTTCAAGACGGGTCCCGAAGGTATCCTGAATCTTTCGCATTGTTAATCATACAAATGCATATAATAAACACAAAAATCAATGATAATTATGCCATTATATAATTTCGAAAAATTAACGCACTGTATTAATTTTAATTTATCAACACTTTATCAAATTAATGACATTTATTCTATGTTAAAATGCAAGCATAATAATTTGAATAAACTATAAGTCATATTTTATGATAAATTTGTTATATGCTAATAGATTACAATGTCCTTATATGGAAAAAATGCACACTATTATTATAATATTGTTAAAATATTACAACTTTAATGATGAATTTTCCATAACGGATATTCAGGTTCATCGGGCTTAACCTCTAAGCAGTTTCACGTACTGTTTAACTCTCTATTCAGAGTTCTTTTCAACTTTCCCTCACGGTACTTGTTTACTATCGGTCTCATGGTTATATTTAGTTTTAGATGGAGTTTACCACCCACTTAGTGCTGCACTATCAAGCAACACGACTCTTTGGAAACATCATCTAGTAATCATTAACGTTATACGGGCCTGGCACCCTCTATGGGTAAATGGCCTCATTTAAGAAGGACTTAAATCGTTAATTTCTCATACTAGAATATTGACGCTCCATACACTGCATCTCACGTTTGCCATATAGACAAAGTGACTTAGTGCTGAACTGATTTCTTTTCGCTCGCCGCTACTAAGAAAATCCTGGTTAGTTTCTTTTCCTCCCCTAATTAATATGCTTAAATTCAGGGGGTAGTCCCATATGAGTTGAGGTTGTATATACGTATATTAAAATTTATAATGATAATTACACTATATTATTATATATATAGAGCGTTCTCATAATGAAATCATTATAATATTCGTATTTTATAACGAATATCACGAAGAATATTAAATATTTATATTTACAACAAAATTTCCTTTCGAAACATTAATAAGAGGCAATTCTAGATGAAAAAACTTTAATTATTTTTTTATGCTAGACATTCCTCAGTATTATTTGATTCAAAAAGGACAAAAAAATATATATTTTTCTTCGTTCTTCTCACACAAATATATACAACAATGAGAGATAATGCGTTTCCATTTAATATCAATATTATGAATATATATATATATACATATCCAATAATATACAATATGCTTAAAAATTTCGTAAAATTTTTAAACAACTTATTTAGCATAGTCTTACAACCCTCAACCATATGTAGTCCAAGCAGCACTATAAAATTAATTAAAGTACCAAACAGCATGGACTGCGATATGCGTTCAAAATGTCGATGTTCATGTGTCCTGCAGTTCACACGATGACGCACAGTTTGCTGCGTTCTTCATCGACCCATGAGCCGAGTGATCCACCGCTTAGAGTGATTAAAATTTGTTTATTCATTTATTTGTCAGATATGTCTTTATTGAAAGAAATTAAAAATACACCATTTTACTGGCATATATCAATTCCTTCAATAAATTTTAATTTTATCCTAAAAGAATGTTGCGAAATGTCTTAGTTTTATATAAACGATATATTACCATATTGTTAAATAATATAATATGTATTTTGGCTTGTTTGATAATTATCAATTTATATAAAAGTATTAACCTGAAATCAGGTACAACATTGTACTTTTTAGGCTGTTGCATTAACCAATGTATGCCCATAGCTATGATGGACAATACATATTCGCAACGCGTGCATACTATGGTACATATGCACACAGATTTTATAAATCAATATTATTGTAATAATATCATCAATATGTATTTATATATTAATTGCTACACACATAGAACACAATGTTATATGTATAGCTACTACTAAATGAGTATATTGGCAATATAATTAATTAATATAAACATATAATATATACAACTGAATATATTTTTTTTACAATTATGATTTTATAAAAACATATTTTGTTTGGTAAATTGGCAATATATATATATTTTTGTTAACGGTAGAAACATACAATAATGATCCTTCCGCAGGTTCACCTACGGAAACCTTGTTACGACTTTTACTTCCTCTAAATAATCAAGTTCGGTCAACTTTTGCGAAACAACCGTAACACGCAAGGCGTCACAGTGATCACGTCCGGAGACCTCACTAAATAATTCAATCGGTAGTAGCGACGGGCGGTGTGTACAAAGGGCAGGGACGTAATCAATGCGAGTTAATGACTCACACTTACTGGGAATTCCAAGTTCATGTGAACAGTTTCAGTTCACAATCCCAAGCATGAAAGTGGTTCAGCGGTTTACCCGGACCTCTCGGTCTAGGAAATACACGTTGATACTTTCATTGTAGCGCGCGTGCAGCCCAGGACATCTAAGGGCATCACAGACCTGTTATTGCTCAATCTCATTATTGCTAGACGCAATTTGTCCATTTAAGAAGCTAGTGTCCTTATAATGGGACAAACCAACAGGTACGGCTCCACTTATATAAACACATTCAAACACAATAAACATTTTACTGCCACCATGAATGAAGGCTATATAAGCTTCAACACCATAATCCTGAAGATATCTATTTAATATATTTGAGTCTCGTTCGTTATCGGAATTAACCAGACAAATCACTCCACGAACTAAGAACGGCCATGCACCACCACCCATAGATTCGAGAAAGAGCTATCAATCTGTCTTACACACTTATGTTCGGACCTGGTAAGTTTTCCCGTGTTGAGTCAAATTAAGCCGCAGGCTCCACTCCTGGTGGTGCCCTTCCGTCAATTCCTTTAAGTTTCAGCTTTGCAACCATACTTCCCCCGGAGCCCAAAAGCTTTGGTTTCCCGGGAAGCGACTGAGAGAGCCATAAAAGTAGCTACACCCAATTGCTAGCTGGCATCGTTTATGGTTAGAACTAGGGCGGTATCTGATCGCCTTCGAACCTCTAACTTTCGTTCTTGATTAATGAAAACATCTTTGGCAAATGCTTTCGCTTAAGTTAGTCTTACGACGGTCCAAGAATTTCACCTCTCGCGTCGTAATACTAATGCCCCCAAACTGCTTCTATTAATCATTACCTCTTGATCTGAAAACCAATGAAAGCAGAACAGAGGTCTTATTTCATTATCCCATGCACAGAATATTCAGGCATTTGAAGCCTGCTTTAAGCACTCTAATTTGTTCAAAGTAATTGTACCGGCCCACAATAACACTCGATGAAGAGCACTAATGCAGGTTTTTAAATAGGAGGAATATATAAAAAAATACAAGTACTTAATTATATATAAGAACTCCACCGGTAATACGCTTACATACATAAAGGTATAGTACTAACCACAATTGTAAGTTGTACTACCCGTATGAAGCACAAGTTCAACTACGAACGTTTTAACCGCAACAACTTTAATATACGCTATTGGAGCTGGAATTACCGCGGCTGCTGGCACCAGACTTGCCCTCCAATTGGTCCTTGTTAAAGGATTTAAAGTGTACTCATTCCAATTACAGGGCCTCGGATATGAGTCCTGTATTGTTATTTTTCGTCACTACCTCCCCGAGCTGGGAGTGGGTAATTTACGCGCCTGCTGCCTTCCTTAGATGTGGTAGCCGTTTCTCAGGCTCCCTCTCCGGAATCGAACCCTGATTCCCCGTTACCCGTTGCAACCATGGTAGTCCTAGATACTACCATCAAAAGTTGATAGGGCAGACATTTGAAAGATCTGTCGTCGGTACAAGACCATACGATCTGCATGTTATCTAGAGTTCAACCAATGTAACGATCTTGCGATCGCTTGGTTTTAGCCTAATAAAAGCACACGTCCCATAAGGTCCGTGTTTTAATTGCATGTATTAGCTCTAGAATTACCACAGTTATCCAAGTAACTGTTAACGATCTAAGGAACCATAACTGATATAATGAGCCTTTTGCGGTTTCACTTTTAATTCGTGTGTACTTAGACATGCATGGCTTAATCTTTGAGACAAGCATATAACTACTGGCAGGATCAACCAGAATAATGTTTTCGTTTCGTGCGCATACGCTCACATATGTAAATATTTGACAACTCAATAATACTTTTGAATAAAAAAAAAAATAAATAAATATTTTTTATCAACAGTTTATGAGAATTTGTTAAACGATTGTGGCCATTTTTATATAGCATTCACATTCGCCATTTTTCTCTATATAAATATATATATTTTATTATATACATTTTTTTTTCGTTCAAAAATATCTTTTTATTTGCACTTAATATATTATCACACGTATATAGGCTTAAACCAATATTAATTGTGTTTAAACTATGTATTTTGACAACAAATTTAAAATTTATCCAATTTCGTATGCGTTTTTTGTGATATACATTAAATAAAACCAAACACATGAGTTCATGTGGAATGGAATTTATATATTTTGGCAATATTTGAATTTGCATATAAATCGCTTTGATTATATGCTGGTACATTGTTGAAATGGCACTCATACAATATTTAATCATATAAGACCATTTCCAAAAATTCACGATAATAATTCGAAACAGAAATGATATATACTAAATAGTATATATCTTGGTTAGTTTCACTATATTATCTTTATTAAGATCAATTTGAAAACAAATATCTCCTATTAAACACTACTTTGAGTATAATGACAACATATAATAATATTATATACAATACTGTACCAAATATTGTATACAATACCGATGGACATCAACTGTCCATCATGTATAGGTTTTCTGCCACGCTTTCCGCAAATCGGGTATTTTTGCTTTAGAGTGCCTCTTAACAATAGTTTCTTTTCGTATTTTAATAAAAAATACAATACTATCACTTCAAAATTATTCATATATATTAAGAAATATATATATATTCATATAAAATACACAGACATTGTCGGCTAAGTATATTCCCCATATCATATGAAATAAATTAATAATTTTTCATTATAAAATTTTCATATGAAATATACCATGCACGAGACTACCACTCCCTATATAGGTTTTCTGCCACGCTTTCCGCAAATCGGGTATTTTTACTTGAGAGTGCCTCTTAACAATAGTTTCTTTTCGTATTTTAATAAAAAATACAATACTATCACTTCAAAATTATTCATATATATTAAGAAATATATATATATTCATATAAAATACACAGACATTGCCGGCTAAGTATATTCCCCATATCATATGAAATAAATTAATAATTTTTCATTATAAAATTTTCATATGAAATATACCATGCACGAGACTACCACTCCCTATATAGGTTTTCTGCCACGCTTTCCGCAAATCGGGTATTTTTACTTGAGAGTGCCTCTTAACAATAGTTTCTTTTCGTATTTTAATAAAAAATACAATACTATCACTTCAAAATTATTCATATATATTAAGAAATATATATATATTCATATAAAATACACAGACATTGCCGGCTAAGTATATTCCCCATATCATATGAAATAAATTAATAATTTTTCATTATAAAATTTTCATATGAAATATACCATGCACGAGACTACCACTCCCTATATAGGTTTTCTGCCACGCTTTCCGCAAATCGGGTATTTTTACTTGAGAGTACCTTTTAAAAATAGTTTCTTTTCGTATTTTAATACAAAATACTATACTATCACTTCAAAATTATTCATATATATTAAGAAAAATATATATACGCATATAAAATAAACAGACATTGCCGACTTAGTATGTTCCCCATATCATATGAAATTAAATTAATTATTTTTATTACATTCATCATTCATTTACATGAAAAATATCATATCAGCTGGTATCTTTGCTTTAATTTCACATATACACGTAATATATCTATTTATATTAAATACATTTTTATATTTTCTATATTTATAATCGCATTATGATTATGTTATAATGTTATATTATATATGAGAAACATTCCCATATCCATATCCATATCCATATCCATATCCATATAAAACCTAATATTGATATTTTATAGCACACCTCGGCGTTATTTGTTATTTTTATTCATTATAACACAATGTCAAAAATATACATATATTTTTGTAAATATGTATATAAAATATATCATTATATTTTCTCTATTCAAAATCAAATCATGCTCATGTTATAATTTTAAGGATATGGTGAATGTTTCCCCATATCCATAATATTGTCATTTTATATACAAAACTATTTAATTCTTGCATTTATATCACATATCATTGAATTCCAATATTAGAAATACTGCCAAGTTCCACAAACGACCACTCCAAATATACATATATTTGTACATATGTATATAAAATATATCTTTATATTTTCTGTATTCATAATCAAATCATGCTCATGTTATAATTTTTAGGATATGGGAAACATTTCACATACCCAATAATATTATCACATTTTATATACCAAACTATTTAATTCTTGCATTCATATCACATATCATTAAATTCCAATATTAGAAATACTTCCAAGTTCCACAAACGACCACTCCAAATATACATATATTTGTACATATGTATATAAAATATATCTTTATATTTTCTGTATTCATAATCAAATCATGCTCATGTTATAATTTTTAGGATATGGGAAACATTTCACATACCCAATAATATTATCACATTTTATATACCAAACTATTTAATTCTTGCATTCATATCACATATCATTAAATTCCAATATTAGAAATACTTCCAAGTTCCATATACGATCACTCCATGCTTTTTGCATTCATATTATTTCATATATACATTCACATTTGCACATATGCATATACACTATGTTTCGTGTGTTCACATAATAAAATTTTTATAAGTATCATTTCATATGTAATTAAGTATAACAAACTTATAATATAACATTATATTCATATTCAAGCCAACGTAATTTATATAGGATAAATAATTTATCCATATTTATATAAAATATATTCTTTTTAATATATATCTATATATAAATATATATTACCATTTATAGGTATATATTCATATAAATATATAAAAATAATTTTCATATATAAAGAATAAATTTATATATATCGAATCATCAAGCAAAGGATAAGCTTCAGTGGATCGCAGTATGGCAGCTGCTCAACCACTTACAACACCTTGCCTGTTACAAAAGTCGTTTACAATTGATTCTAGGCTTTGTCATTGTATTAAATAATGTTTTTATATGCAACTAGCGCGGCATCAGGTGATCGATGATCCTCCCAATTTACTATGTTACAAATTACATTGGCATCACATCCATTGTCGTTTATAAAATAAATTATAAACTTTTAATGGTTTAGAAGCCATACAATGCAAATTGCCCCTTATTTATCATTGCAGTCCAGCACGGATACGACCTTAGAGGCGTTCAGGCATAATCCAACGGACGTAGCGTCATACCACTGTTCGCTCGAACAAGTATTGTGCCATTGGTCCGTACCTGCGGTTCCTCTCGTACTACGCAGGAATGCTGTCGCAACAACGTTTTGTCATTAGTAGGGTAAAACTAACCTGTCTCACGACGGTCTAAACCCAGCTCACGTTCCCTTGCATGGGTGAACAATCCAACGCTTGGTGAATTTTGCTTCACAATGATAGGAAGAGCCGACATCGAAGGATCAAAAAGCGACGTCGCTATGAACGCTTGGCCGCCACAAGCCAGTTATCCCTATGGTAACTTTTCTGACACCTCTTGTTAAAAACTCTTTAAACCAAAAGGATCGATAGGCCGAGCTTTTGCTGTCCCTGTGTGTACTGAACACCGAGATCAAGTCAGCATTTGCCCTTTTGCTCTATGTGTGGTTTCTGTCCGCACTGAGCTGGCCTTGGGACACCTCCGTTATTATTTGAGAGATGTACCGCCCCAGTCAAACTCCCTACCTGGCAATGTCCTTGAATTGGATCATACCTGAGTAATTGGAGTTATACCAAATTTTCAAATTGAAAATACATAAATGCATTTTCTCATTAAAGAATTTGTTTGCGATTATATAACAAACTCGTGATACTTTGATCAAGAAGCTTGCATCAAAACCCAATACCATAAGATATAATAAATATATCCGTATAATGGCTAGGAAATGATACACGTTCCATTTAATCAAGTAAGTAAGGAAACAATAAGAGTAGTGGTATTTCATTGTCGATACCAAACCGAAATCTAATATCTCCCACTTATGCTACACCTCTTATGTCTCCTTACACTGCCAGATTAGAGTCAAGCTCAAAAGGGTCTTCTTTCCCCGCTAATTATTCCAAGCCCGTTCCCTTGGCTGTGGTTTCGCTAGATAGTAGATAGGGACAGTAGGAATCTCGTTAATCCATTCATGCGCGTCACTAATTAGATGACGAGGCATTTGGCTACCTTAAGAGAGTCATAGTTACTCCCGCCGTTGACCCGCGCTTACTTGAATTTCTTCACTTTGACATTCAGAGCACTGGGCAGAAATCACATTGTGTCAACACCCGCTAGGGCCATCACAATGCTTTGTTTTAATTAGACAGTCGGATTCCCCAAGTCCGTGCCAGTTCTGAATTGATTGTTAATTGATAATCGTTATAATTAATAAGAACTAACTGGTTTAACCCAATTAGTATTCTTAAAAATTTTAGCAAGAAAGTTCCACAATTGGCTACGTAACTAAACTATCCGGGGAACAAGTAACTACCATAAATGATAGAAACTCTATTTACCCAGAACGAGCACATAAACCATGTTATTGTTTCCCAATCAAGCCCGACTATCTCAATCTTCAGAGCCAATCCTTATCCCGAAGTTACGGATCTAATTTGCCGACTTCCCTTACCTACATTATTCTATCGACTAGAGACTCTTCACCTTGGAGACCAGCTGCGGATATTGGTACGGCCTGTTGAGAAGTTTGCGTGTCCCCACCATAAATTTTCAAGGTCCGAGGAGAAAATATCGACACAACAGTATATGTCATGCTCTTCTAGCCCATCTACCATATCTCTCTGCGAAAGACTTCCATGGTAGTACGGCTATAAAACAGAAAAGAAAACTCTTCCGATATCTCTCGACGGCTTCTTTATGGTCGTTCCTGTTGCCAGGATGAGCACGAGGCCCATATTTAATAACAAACGGATACTCAACAGGTTACGGAATTGGAACCGTATTCCCTTTCGTTCAAAATTATTCAAGTATTTAAAAATCATAAAAGATTTGACAATATTACTCACTGATTTTTTACTTGAAAATTTTCGGCTTTCGCCTTGAACTTAGGACCGACTAACTCGTGATCAACCACTGTTCACACGAAACCCTTCTCCACTTCAGTCCTCCAAGGTCTCATTCGATTATTTGCTACTACCACCAAGATCTGTGCCAATGGCAGCTCCATGAAGGCTTACGCCAAACACTTCTACGCATACCATTGTACCTTCCTACTCACTAAAGTTTCAAAATTTATATCACAAGTAATATAAATCATCTACTTTAGCGGTAATGTATAGGTATACAACTTAAGCGCCATCCATTTTAAGGGCTAGTTGCTTCGGCAGGTGAGTTGTTACACACTCCTTAGCGGATTTCGACTTCCATGATCACCGTCCTGCTGTTTTAAGCAACCAACGCCTTTCATGGTTTCTGCATGAGTTGTTAATTTGGGCACCGTAACATTACGTTTGGTTCATCCCACAGCGCCAGTTCTGCTTACCAAAAGTGGCCCACTGGGCACATTATATCATAACCTTAAACTTCATATCAAGAAAGTTAAGGTTCTTACCCATTTAAAGTTTGAGAATAGGTTAAGATCGTTTCGACCCTAAGGCCTCTAATCATTCGCTTTACCAGATAAGATTATTTTATATAACATTAAAATGCACCAGCTATCCTGAGGGAAACTTCGGAAGGAACCAGCTACTAGATGGTTCGATTGGTCTTTCGCCCCTATACTCAATTCTGACAATCGATTTGCACGTCAGAACTGTTTCGGTCTTCCATCAGGGTTTCCCCTGACTTCAACCTGATCAAGTATAGTTCACCATCTTTCGGGTCACAGCATATATGCTCAAGGTACGTTCCAGTTAGAGGCATAAATAATATAAATATTATCATACATAACTATATAGAACGCCCCGGGATTGTGTTAATTATCTATAAATAGTTAAAAAACTAATCCCATTATTAGTCAAGTTAATTACGCTATTAGGTTTATCTCCCAATAACTTGCACATATGTTAGACTCCTTGGTCCGTGTTTCAAGACGGGTCCCGAAGGTATCCTGAATCTTTCGCATTGTTAATCATACAAATGCATATAATAAACACAAAAATCAATGATAATTATGCCATTATATAATTTCGAAAAATTAACGCACTGTATTAATTTTAATTTATCAACACTTTATCAAATTAATGACATTTATTCTATGTTAAAATGCAAGCATAATAATTTGAATAAACTATAAGTCATATTTTATGATAAATTTGTTATATGCTAATAGATTACAATGTCCTTATATGGAAAAAATGCACACTATTATTATAATATTGTTAAAATATTACAACTTTAATGATGAATTTTCCATAACGGATATTCAGGTTCATCGGGCTTAACCTCTAAGCAGTTTCACGTACTGTTTAACTCTCTATTCAGAGTTCTTTTCAACTTTCCCTCACGGTACTTGTTTACTATCGGTCTCATGGTTATATTTAGTTTTAGATGGAGTTTACCACCCACTTAGTGCTGCACTATCAAGCAACACGACTCTTTGGAAACATCATCTAGTAATCATTAACGTTATACGGGCCTGGCACCCTCTATGGGTAAATGGCCTCATTTAAGAAGGACTTAAATCGTTAATTTCTCATACTAGAATATTGACGCTCCATACACTGCATCTCACGTTTGCCATATAGACAAAGTGACTTAGTGCTGAACTGATTTCTTTTCGCTCGCCGCTACTAAGAAAATCCTGGTTAGTTTCTTTTCCTCCCCTAATTAATATGCTTAAATTCAGGGGGTAGTCCCATATGAGTTGAGGTTGTATATACGTATATTAAAATTTATAATGATAATTACACTATATTATTATATATATAGAGCGTTCTCATAATGAAATCATTATAATATTCGTATTTTATAACGAATATCACGAAGAATATTAAATATTTATATTTACAACAAAATTTCCTTTCGAAACATTAATAAGAGGCAATTCTAGATGAAAAAACTTTAATTATTTTTTTATGCTAGACATTCCTCAGTATTATTTGATTCAAAAAGGACAAAAAAATATATATTTTTCTTCGTTCTTCTCACACAAATATATACAACAATGAGAGATAATGCGTTTCCATTTAATATCAATATTATGAATATATATATATATACATATCCAATAATATACAATATGCTTAAAAATTTCGTAAAATTTTTAAACAACTTATTTAGCATAGTCTTACAACCCTCAACCATATGTAGTCCAAGCAGCACTATAAAATTAATTAAAGTACCAAACAGCATGGACTGCGATATGCGTTCAAAATGTCGATGTTCATGTGTCCTGCAGTTCACACGATGACGCACAGTTTGCTGCGTTCTTCATCGACCCATGAGCCGAGTGATCCACCGCTTAGAGTGATTAAAATTTGTTTATTCATTTATTTGTCAGATATGTCTTTATTGAAAGAAATTAAAAATACACCATTTTACTGGCATATATCAATTCCTTCAATAAATTTTAATTTTATCCTAAAAGAATGTTGCGAAATGTCTTAGTTTTATATAAACGATATATTACCATATTGTTAAATAATATAATATGTATTTTGGCTTGTTTGATAATTATCAATTTATATAAAAGTATTAACCTGAAATCAGGTACAACATTGTACTTTTTAGGCTGTTGCATTAACCAATGTATGCCCATAGCTATGATGGACAATACATATTCGCAACGCGTGCATACTATGGTACATATGCACACAGATTTTATAAATCAATATTATTGTAATAATATCATCAATATGTATTTATATATTAATTGCTACACACATAGAACACAATGTTATATGTATAGCTACTACTAAATGAGTATATTGGCAATATAATTAATTAATATAAACATATAATATATACAACTGAATATATTTTTTTTTACAATTATGATTTTATAAAAACATATTTTGTTTGGTAAATTGGCAATATATATATATTTTTGTTAACGGTAGAAACATACAATAATGATCCTTCCGCAGGTTCACCTACGGAAACCTTGTTACGACTTTTACTTCCTCTAAATAATCAAGTTCGGTCAACTTTTGCGAAACAACCGTAACACGCAAGGCGTCACAGTGATCACGTCCGGAGACCTCACTAAATAATTCAATCGGTAGTAGCGACGGGCGGTGTGTACAAAGGGCAGGGACGTAATCAATGCGAGTTAATGACTCACACTTACTGGGAATTCCAAGTTCATGTGAACAGTTTCAGTTCACAATCCCAAGCATGAAAGTGGTTCAGCGGTTTACCCGGACCTCTCGGTCTAGGAAATACACGTTGATACTTTCATTGTAGCGCGCGTGCAGCCCAGGACATCTAAGGGCATCACAGACCTGTTATTGCTCAATCTCATTATTGCTAGACGCAATTTGTCCATTTAAGAAGCTAGTGTCCTTATAATGGGACAAACCAACAGGTACGGCTCCACTTATATAAACACATTCAAACACAATAAACATTTTACTGCCACCATGAATGAAGGCTATATAAGCTTCAACACCATAATCCTGAAGATATCTATTTAATATATTTGAGTCTCGTTCGTTATCGGAATTAACCAGACAAATCACTCCACGAACTAAGAACGGCCATGCACCACCACCCATAGATTCGAGAAAGAGCTATCAATCTGTCTTACACACTTATGTTCGGACCTGGTAAGTTTTCCCGTGTTGAGTCAAATTAAGCCGCAGGCTCCACTCCTGGTGGTGCCCTTCCGTCAATTCCTTTAAGTTTCAGCTTTGCAACCATACTTCCCCCGGAGCCCAAAAGCTTTGGTTTCCCGGGAAGCGACTGAGAGAGCCATAAAAGTAGCTACACCCAATTGCTAGCTGGCATCGTTTATGGTTAGAACTAGGGCGGTATCTGATCGCCTTCGAACCTCTAACTTTCGTTCTTGATTAATGAAAACATCTTTGGCAAATGCTTTCGCTTAAGTTAGTCTTACGACGGTCCAAGAATTTCACCTCTCGCGTCGTAATACTAATGCCCCCAAACTGCTTCTATTAATCATTACCTCTTGATCTGAAAACCAATGAAAGCAGAACAGAGGTCTTATTTCATTATCCCATGCACAGAATATTCAGGCATTTGAAGCCTGCTTTAAGCACTCTAATTTGTTCAAAGTAATTGTACCGGCCCACAATAACACTCGATGAAGAGCACTAATGCAGGTTTTTAAATAGGAGGAATATATAAAAAAATACAAGTACTTAATTATATATAAGAACTCCACCGGTAATACGCTTACATACATAAAGGTATAGTACTAACCACAATTGTAAGTTGTACTACCCGTATGAAGCACAAGTTCAACTACGAACGTTTTAACCGCAACAACTTTAATATACGCTATTGGAGCTGGAATTACCGCGGCTGCTGGCACCAGACTTGCCCTCCAATTGGTCCTTGTTAAAGGATTTAAAGTGTACTCATTCCAATTACAGGGCCTCGGATATGAGTCCTGTATTGTTATTTTTCGTCACTACCTCCCCGAGCTGGGAGTGGGTAATTTACGCGCCTGCTGCCTTCCTTAGATGTGGTAGCCGTTTCTCAGGCTCCCTCTCCGGAATCGAACCCTGATTCCCCGTTACCCGTTGCAACCATGGTAGTCCTAGATACTACCATCAAAAGTTGATAGGGCAGACATTTGAAAGATCTGTCGTCGGTACAAGACCATACGATCTGCATGTTATCTAGAGTTCAACCAATGTAACGATCTTGCGATCGCTTGGTTTTAGCCTAATAAAAGCACACGTCCCATAAGGTCCGTGTTTTAATTGCATGTATTAGCTCTAGAATTACCACAGTTATCCAAGTAACTGTTAACGATCTAAGGAACCATAACTGATATAATGAGCCTTTTGCGGTTTCACTTTTAATTCGTGTGTACTTAGACATGCATGGCTTAATCTTTGAGACAAGCATATAACTACTGGCAGGATCAACCAGAATAATGTTTTCGTTTCGTGCGCATACGCTCACATATGTAAATATTTGACAACTCAATAATACTTTTGAATAAAAAAAAAAATAAATAAATATTTTTTATCAACAGTTTATGAGAATTTGTTAAACGATTGTGGCCATTTTTATATAGCATTCACATTCGCCATTTTTCTCTATATAAATATATATATTTTATTATATACATTTTTTTTTCGTTCAAAAATATCTTTTTATTTGCACTTAATATATTATCACACGTATATAGGCTTAAACCAATATTAATTGTGTTTAAACTATGTATTTTGACAACAAATTTAAAATTTATCCAATTTCGTATGCGTTTTTTGTGATATACATTAAATAAAACCAAACACATGAGTTCATGTGGAATGGAATTTATATATTTTGGCAATATTTGAATTTGCATATAAATCGCTTTGATTATATGCTGGTACATTGTTGAAATGGCACTCATACAATATTTAATCATATAAGACCATTTCCAAAAATTCACGATAATAATTCGAAACAGAAATGATATATACTAAATAGTATATATCTTGGTTAGTTTCACTATATTATCTTTATTAAGATCAATTTGAAAACAAATATCTCCTATTAAACACTACTTTGAGTATAATGACAACATATAATAATATTATATACAATACTGTACCAAATATTGTATACAATACCGATGGACATCAACTGTCCATCATGTATAGGTTTTCTGCCACGCTTTCCGCAAATCGGGTATTTTTGCTTTAGAGTGCCTCTTAACAATAGTTTCTTTTCGTATTTTAATAAAAAATACAATACTATCACTTCAAAATTATTCATATATATTAAGAAATATATATATATTCATATAAAATACACAGACATTGTCGGCTAAGTATATTCCCCATATCATATGAAATAAATTAATAATTTTTCATTATAAAATTTTCATATGAAATATACCATGCACGAGACTACCACTCCCTATATAGGTTTTCTGCCACGCTTTCCGCAAATCGGGTATTTTTACTTGAGAGTGCCTCTTAACAATAGTTTCTTTTCGTATTTTAATAAAAAATACAATACTATCACTTCAAAATTATTCATATATATTAAGAAATATATATATATTCATATAAAATACACAGACATTGCCGGCTAAGTATATTCCCCATATCATATGAAATAAATTAATAATTTTTCATTATAAAATTTTCATATGAAATATACCATGCACGAGACTACCACTCCCTATATAGGTTTTCTGCCACGCTTTCCGCAAATCGGGTATTTTTACTTGAGAGTGCCTCTTAACAATAGTTTCTTTTCGTATTTTAATAAAAAATACAATACTATCACTTCAAAATTATTCATATATATTAAGAAATATATATATATTCATATAAAATACACAGACATTGCCGGCTAAGTATATTCCCCATATCATATGAAATAAATTAATAATTTTTCATTATAAAATTTTCATATGAAATATACCATGCACGAGACTACCACTCCCTATATAGGTTTTCTGCCACGCTTTCCGCAAATCGGGTATTTTTACTTGAGAGTACCTTTTAAAAATAGTTTCTTTTCGTATTTTAATACAAAATACTATACTATCACTTCAAAATTATTCATATATATTAAGAAAAATATATATACGCATATAAAATAAACAGACATTGCCGACTTAGTATGTTCCCCATATCATATGAAATTAAATTAATTATTTTTATTACATTCATCATTCATTTACATGAAAAATATCATATCAGCTGGTATCTTTGCTTTAATTTCACATATACACGTAATATATCTATTTATATTAAATACATTTTTATATTTTCTATATTTATAATCGCATTATGATTATGTTATAATGTTATATTATATATGAGAAACATTCCCATATCCATATCCATATCCATATCCATATCCATATAAAACCTAATATTGATATTTTATAGCACACCTCGGCGTTATTTGTTATTTTTATTCATTATAACACAATGTCAAAAATATACATATATTTTTGTAAATATGTATATAAAATATATCATTATATTTTCTCTATTCAAAATCAAATCATGCTCATGTTATAATTTTAAGGATATGGTGAATGTTTCCCCATATCCATAATATTGTCATTTTATATACAAAACTATTTAATTCTTGCATTTATATCACATATCATTGAATTCCAATATTAGAAATACTGCCAAGTTCCACAAACGACCACTCCAAATATACATATATTTGTACATATGTATATAAAATATATCTTTATATTTTCTGTATTCATAATCAAATCATGCTCATGTTATAATTTTTAGGATATGGGAAACATTTCACATACCCAATAATATTATCACATTTTATATACCAAACTATTTAATTCTTGCATTCATATCACATATCATTAAATTCCAATATTAGAAATACTTCCAAGTTCCACAAACGACCACTCCAAATATACATATATTTGTACATATGTATATAAAATATATCTTTATATTTTCTGTATTCATAATCAAATCATGCTCATGTTATAATTTTTAGGATATGGGAAACATTTCACATACCCAATAATATTATCACATTTTATATACCAAACTATTTAATTCTTGCATTCATATCACATATCATTAAATTCCAATATTAGAAATACTTCCAAGTTCCATATACGATCACTCCATGCTTTTTGCATTCATATTATTTCATATATACATTCACATTTGCACATATGCATATACACTATGTTTCGTGTGTTCACATAATAAAATTTTTATAAGTATCATTTCATATGTAATTAAGTATAACAAACTTATAATATAACATTATATTCATATTCAAGCCAACGTAATTTATATAGGATAAATAATTTATCCATATTTATATAAAATATATTCTTTTTAATATATATCTATATATAAATATATATTACCATTTATAGGTATATATTCATATAAATATATAAAAATAATTTTCATATATAAAGAATAAATTTATATATATCGAATCATCAAGCAAAGGATAAGCTTCAGTGGATCGCAGTATGGCAGCTGCTCAACCACTTACAACACCTTGCCTGTTACAAAAGTCGTTTACAATTGATTCTAGGCTTTGTCATTGTATTAAATAATGTTTTTATATGCAACTAGCGCGGCATCAGGTGATCGATGATCCTCCCAATTTACTATGTTACAAATTACATTGGCATCACATCCATTGTCGTTTATAAAATAAATTATAAACTTTTAATGGTTTAGAAGCCATACAATGCAAATTGCCCCTTATTTATCATTGCAGTCCAGCACGGATACGACCTTAGAGGCGTTCAGGCATAATCCAACGGACGTAGCGTCATACCACTGTTCGCTCGAACAAGTATTGTGCCATTGGTCCGTACCTGCGGTTCCTCTCGTACTACGCAGGAATGCTGTCGCAACAACGTTTTGTCATTAGTAGGGTAAAACTAACCTGTCTCACGACGGTCTAAACCCAGCTCACGTTCCCTTGCATGGGTGAACAATCCAACGCTTGGTGAATTTTGCTTCACAATGATAGGAAGAGCCGACATCGAAGGATCAAAAAGCGACGTCGCTATGAACGCTTGGCCGCCACAAGCCAGTTATCCCTATGGTAACTTTTCTGACACCTCTTGTTAAAAACTCTTTAAACCAAAAGGATCGATAGGCCGAGCTTTTGCTGTCCCTGTGTGTACTGAACACCGAGATCAAGTCAGCATTTGCCCTTTTGCTCTATGTGTGGTTTCTGTCCGCACTGAGCTGGCCTTGGGACACCTCCGTTATTATTTGAGAGATGTACCGCCCCAGTCAAACTCCCTACCTGGCAATGTCCTTGAATTGGATCATACCTGAGTAATTGGAGTTATACCAAATTTTCAAATTGAAAATACATAAATGCATTTTCTCATTAAAGAATTTGTTTGCGATTATATAACAAACTCGTGATACTTTGATCAAGAAGCTTGCATCAAAACCCAATACCATAAGATATAATAAATATATCCGTATAATGGCTAGGAAATGATACACGTTCCATTTAATCAAGTAAGTAAGGAAACAATAAGAGTAGTGGTATTTCATTGTCGATACCAAACCGAAATCTAATATCTCCCACTTATGCTACACCTCTTATGTCTCCTTACACTGCCAGATTAGAGTCAAGCTCAAAAGGGTCTTCTTTCCCCGCTAATTATTCCAAGCCCGTTCCCTTGGCTGTGGTTTCGCTAGATAGTAGATAGGGACAGTAGGAATCTCGTTAATCCATTCATGCGCGTCACTAATTAGATGACGAGGCATTTGGCTACCTTAAGAGAGTCATAGTTACTCCCGCCGTTGACCCGCGCTTACTTGAATTTCTTCACTTTGACATTCAGAGCACTGGGCAGAAATCACATTGTGTCAACACCCGCTAGGGCCATCACAATGCTTTGTTTTAATTAGACAGTCGGATTCCCCAAGTCCGTGCCAGTTCTGAATTGATTGTTAATTGATAATCGTTATAATTAATAAGAACTAACTGGTTTAACCCAATTAGTATTCTTAAAAATTTTAGCAAGAAAGTTCCACAATTGGCTACGTAACTAAACTATCCGGGGAACAAGTAACTACCATAAATGATAGAAACTCTATTTACCCAGAACGAGCACATAAACCATGTTATTGTTTCCCAATCAAGCCCGACTATCTCAATCTTCAGAGCCAATCCTTATCCCGAAGTTACGGATCTAATTTGCCGACTTCCCTTACCTACATTATTCTATCGACTAGAGACTCTTCACCTTGGAGACCAGCTGCGGATATTGGTACGGCCTGTTGAGAAGTTTGCGTGTCCCCACCATAAATTTTCAAGGTCCGAGGAGAAAATATCGACACAACAGTATATGTCATGCTCTTCTAGCCCATCTACCATATCTCTCTGCGAAAGACTTCCATGGTAGTACGGCTATAAAACAGAAAAGAAAACTCTTCCGATATCTCTCGACGGCTTCTTTATGGTCGTTCCTGTTGCCAGGATGAGCACGAGGCCCATATTTAATAACAAACGGATACTCAACAGGTTACGGAATTGGAACCGTATTCCCTTTCGTTCAAAATTATTCAAGTATTTAAAAATCATAAAAGATTTGACAATATTACTCACTGATTTTTTACTTGAAAATTTTCGGCTTTCGCCTTGAACTTAGGACCGACTAACTCGTGATCAACCACTGTTCACACGAAACCCTTCTCCACTTCAGTCCTCCAAGGTCTCATTCGATTATTTGCTACTACCACCAAGATCTGTGCCAATGGCAGCTCCATGAAGGCTTACGCCAAACACTTCTACGCATACCATTGTACCTTCCTACTCACTAAAGTTTCAAAATTTATATCACAAGTAATATAAATCATCTACTTTAGCGGTAATGTATAGGTATACAACTTAAGCGCCATCCATTTTAAGGGCTAGTTGCTTCGGCAGGTGAGTTGTTACACACTCCTTAGCGGATTTCGACTTCCATGATCACCGTCCTGCTGTTTTAAGCAACCAACGCCTTTCATGGTTTCTGCATGAGTTGTTAATTTGGGCACCGTAACATTACGTTTGGTTCATCCCACAGCGCCAGTTCTGCTTACCAAAAGTGGCCCACTGGGCACATTATATCATAACCTTAAACTTCATATCAAGAAAGTTAAGGTTCTTACCCATTTAAAGTTTGAGAATAGGTTAAGATCGTTTCGACCCTAAGGCCTCTAATCATTCGCTTTACCAGATAAGATTATTTTATATAACATTAAAATGCACCAGCTATCCTGAGGGAAACTTCGGAAGGAACCAGCTACTAGATGGTTCGATTGGTCTTTCGCCCCTATACTCAATTCTGACAATCGATTTGCACGTCAGAACTGTTTCGGTCTTCCATCAGGGTTTCCCCTGACTTCAACCTGATCAAGTATAGTTCACCATCTTTCGGGTCACAGCATATATGCTCAAGGTACGTTCCAGTTAGAGGCATAAATAATATAAATATTATCATACATAACTATATAGAACGCCCCGGGATTGTGTTAATTATCTATAAATAGTTAAAAAACTAATCCCATTATTAGTCAAGTTAATTACGCTATTAGGTTTATCTCCCAATAACTTGCACATATGTTAGACTCCTTGGTCCGTGTTTCAAGACGGGTCCCGAAGGTATCCTGAATCTTTCGCATTGTTAATCATACAAATGCATATAATAAACACAAAAATCAATGATAATTATGCCATTATATAATTTCGAAAAATTAACGCACTGTATTAATTTTAATTTATCAACACTTTATCAAATTAATGACATTTATTCTATGTTAAAATGCAAGCATAATAATTTGAATAAACTATAAGTCATATTTTATGATAAATTTGTTATATGCTAATAGATTACAATGTCCTTATATGGAAAAAATGCACACTATTATTATAATATTGTTAAAATATTACAACTTTAATGATGAATTTTCCATAACGGATATTCAGGTTCATCGGGCTTAACCTCTAAGCAGTTTCACGTACTGTTTAACTCTCTATTCAGAGTTCTTTTCAACTTTCCCTCACGGTACTTGTTTACTATCGGTCTCATGGTTATATTTAGTTTTAGATGGAGTTTACCACCCACTTAGTGCTGCACTATCAAGCAACACGACTCTTTGGAAACATCATCTAGTAATCATTAACGTTATACGGGCCTGGCACCCTCTATGGGTAAATGGCCTCATTTAAGAAGGACTTAAATCGTTAATTTCTCATACTAGAATATTGACGCTCCATACACTGCATCTCACGTTTGCCATATAGACAAAGTGACTTAGTGCTGAACTGATTTCTTTTCGCTCGCCGCTACTAAGAAAATCCTGGTTAGTTTCTTTTCCTCCCCTAATTAATATGCTTAAATTCAGGGGGTAGTCCCATATGAGTTGAGGTTGTATATACGTATATTAAAATTTATAATGATAATTACACTATATTATTATATATAGAGCGTTCTCATAATGAAATCATTATAATATTCGTATTTTATAACGAATATCACGAAGAATATTAAATATTTATATTTACAACAAAATTTCCTTTCGAAACATTAATAAGAGGCAATTCTAGATGAAAAAACTTTAATTATTTTTTTATGCTAGACATTCCTCAGTATTATTTGATTCAAAAAGGACAAAAAAATATATATTTTTCTTCGTTCTTCTCACACAAATATATACAACAATGAGAGATAATGCGTTTCCATTTAATATCAATATTATGAATATATATATATATACATATCCAATAATATACAATATGCTTAAAAATTTCGTAAAATTTTTAAACAACTTATTTAGCATAGTCTTACAACCCTCAACCATATGTAGTCCAAGCAGCACTATAAAATTAATTAAAGTACCAAACAGCATGGACTGCGATATGCGTTCAAAATGTCGATGTTCATGTGTCCTGCAGTTCACACGATGACGCACAGTTTGCTGCGTTCTTCATCGACCCATGAGCCGAGTGATCCACCGCTTAGAGTGATTAAAATTTGTTTATTCATTTATTTGTCAGATATGTCTTTATTGAAAGAAATTAAAAATACACCATTTTACTGGCATATATCAATTCCTTCAATAAATTTTAATTTTATCCTAAAAGAATGTTGCGAAATGTCTTAGTTTTATATAAACGATATATTACCATATTGTTAAATAATATAATATGTATTTTGGCTTGTTTGATAATTATCAATTTATATAAAAGTATTAACCTGAAATCAGGTACAACATTGTACTTTTTAGGCTGTTGCATTAACCAATGTATGCCCATAGCTATGATGGACAATACATATTCGCAACGCGTGCATACTATGGTACATATGCACACAGATTTTATAAATCAATATTATTGTAATAATATCATCAATATGTATTTATATATTAATTGCTACACACATAGAACACAATGTTATATGTATAGCTACTACTAAATGAGTATATTGGCAATATAATTAATTAATATAAACATATAATATATACAACTGAATATATTTTTTTTTACAATTATGATTTTATAAAAACATATTTTGTTTGGTAAATTGGCAATATATATATATTTTTGTTAACGGTAGAAACATACAATAATGATCCTTCCGCAGGTTCACCTACGGAAACCTTGTTACGACTTTTACTTCCTCTAAATAATCAAGTTCGGTCAACTTTTGCGAAACAACCGTAACACGCAAGGCGTCACAGTGATCACGTCCGGAGACCTCACTAAATAATTCAATCGGTAGTAGCGACGGGCGGTGTGTACAAAGGGCAGGGACGTAATCAATGCGAGTTAATGACTCACACTTACTGGGAATTCCAAGTTCATGTGAACAGTTTCAGTTCACAATCCCAAGCATGAAAGTGGTTCAGCGGTTTACCCGGACCTCTCGGTCTAGGAAATACACGTTGATACTTTCATTGTAGCGCGCGTGCAGCCCAGGACATCTAAGGGCATCACAGACCTGTTATTGCTCAATCTCATTATTGCTAGACGCAATTTGTCCATTTAAGAAGCTAGTGTCCTTATAATGGGACAAACCAACAGGTACGGCTCCACTTATATAAACACATTCAAACACAATAAACATTTTACTGCCACCATGAATGAAGGCTATATAAGCTTCAACACCATAATCCTGAAGATATCTATTTAATATATTTGAGTCTCGTTCGTTATCGGAATTAACCAGACAAATCACTCCACGAACTAAGAACGGCCATGCACCACCACCCATAGATTCGAGAAAGAGCTATCAATCTGTCTTACACACTTATGTTCGGACCTGGTAAGTTTTCCCGTGTTGAGTCAAATTAAGCCGCAGGCTCCACTCCTGGTGGTGCCCTTCCGTCAATTCCTTTAAGTTTCAGCTTTGCAACCATACTTCCCCCGGAGCCCAAAAGCTTTGGTTTCCCGGGAAGCGACTGAGAGAGCCATAAAAGTAGCTACACCCAATTGCTAGCTGGCATCGTTTATGGTTAGAACTAGGGCGGTATCTGATCGCCTTCGAACCTCTAACTTTCGTTCTTGATTAATGAAAACATCTTTGGCAAATGCTTTCGCTTAAGTTAGTCTTACGACGGTCCAAGAATTTCACCTCTCGCGTCGTAATACTAATGCCCCCAAACTGCTTCTATTAATCATTACCTCTTGATCTGAAAACCAATGAAAGCAGAACAGAGGTCTTATTTCATTATCCCATGCACAGAATATTCAGGCATTTGAAGCCTGCTTTAAGCACTCTAATTTGTTCAAAGTAATTGTACCGGCCCACAATAACACTCGATGAAGAGCACTAATGCAGGTTTTTAAATAGGAGGAATATATAAAAAAATACAAGTACTTAATTATATATAAGAACTCCACCGGTAATACGCTTACATACATAAAGGTATAGTACTAACCACAATTGTAAGTTGTACTACCCGTATGAAGCACAAGTTCAACTACGAACGTTTTAACCGCAACAACTTTAATATACGCTATTGGAGCTGGAATTACCGCGGCTGCTGGCACCAGACTTGCCCTCCAATTGGTCCTTGTTAAAGGATTTAAAGTGTACTCATTCCAATTACAGGGCCTCGGATATGAGTCCTGTATTGTTATTTTTCGTCACTACCTCCCCGAGCTGGGAGTGGGTAATTTACGCGCCTGCTGCCTTCCTTAGATGTGGTAGCCGTTTCTCAGGCTCCCTCTCCGGAATCGAACCCTGATTCCCCGTTACCCGTTGCAACCATGGTAGTCCTAGATACTACCATCAAAAGTTGATAGGGCAGACATTTGAAAGATCTGTCGTCGGTACAAGACCATACGATCTGCATGTTATCTAGAGTTCAACCAATGTAACGATCTTGCGATCGCTTGGTTTTAGCCTAATAAAAGCACACGTCCCATAAGGTCCGTGTTTTAATTGCATGTATTAGCTCTAGAATTACCACAGTTATCCAAGTAACTGTTAACGATCTAAGGAACCATAACTGATATAATGAGCCTTTTGCGGTTTCACTTTTAATTCGTGTGTACTTAGACATGCATGGCTTAATCTTTGAGACAAGCATATAACTACTGGCAGGATCAACCAGAATAATGTTTTCGTTTCGTGCGCATACGCTCACATATGTAAATATTTGACAACTCAATAATACTTTTGAATAAAAAAAAAAATAAATAAATATTTTTTATCAACAGTTTATGAGAATTTGTTAAACGATTGTGGCCATTTTTATATAGCATTCACATTCGCCATTTTTCTCTATATAAATATATATATTTTATTATATACATTTTTTTTTCGTTCAAAAATATCTTTTTATTTGCACTTAATATATTATCACACGTATATAGGCTTAAACCAATATTAATTGTGTTTAAACTATGTATTTTGACAACAAATTTAAAATTTATCCAATTTCGTATGCGTTTTTTGTGATATACATTAAATAAAACCAAACACATGAGTTCATGTGGAATGGAATTTATATATTTTGGCAATATTTGAATTTGCATATAAATCGCTTTGATTATATGCTGGTACATTGTTGAAATGGCACTCATACAATATTTAATCATATAAGACCATTTCCAAAAATTCACGATAATAATTCGAAACAGAAATGATATATACTAAATAGTATATATCTTGGTTAGTTTCACTATATTATCTTTATTAAGATCAATTTGAAAACAAATATCTCCTATTAAACACTACTTTGAGTATAATGACAACATATAATAATATTATATACAATACTGTACCAAATATTGTATACAATACCGATGGACATCAACTGTCCATCATGTATAGGTTTTCTGCCACGCTTTCCGCAAATCGGGTATTTTTGCTTTAGAGTGCCTCTTAACAATAGTTTCTTTTCGTATTTTAATAAAAAATACAATACTATCACTTCAAAATTATTCATATATATTAAGAAATATATATATATTCATATAAAATACACAGACATTGTCGGCTAAGTATATTCCCCATATCATATGAAATAAATTAATAATTTTTCATTATAAAATTTTCATATGAAATATACCATGCACGAGACTACCACTCCCTATATAGGTTTTCTGCCACGCTTTCCGCAAATCGGGTATTTTTACTTGAGAGTGCCTCTTAACAATAGTTTCTTTTCGTATTTTAATAAAAAATACAATACTATCACTTCAAAATTATTCATATATATTAAGAAATATATATATATTCATATAAAATACACAGACATTGCCGGCTAAGTATATTCCCCATATCATATGAAATAAATTAATAATTTTTCATTATAAAATTTTCATATGAAATATACCATGCACGAGACTACCACTCCCTATATAGGTTTTCTGCCACGCTTTCCGCAAATCGGGTATTTTTACTTGAGAGTGCCTCTTAACAATAGTTTCTTTTCGTATTTTAATAAAAAATACAATACTATCACTTCAAAATTATTCATATATATTAAGAAATATATATATATTCATATAAAATACACAGACATTGCCGGCTAAGTATATTCCCCATATCATATGAAATAAATTAATAATTTTTCATTATAAAATTTTCATATGAAATATACCATGCACGAGACTACCACTCCCTATATAGGTTTTCTGCCACGCTTTCCGCAAATCGGGTATTTTTACTTGAGAGTACCTTTTAAAAATAGTTTCTTTTCGTATTTTAATACAAAATACTATACTATCACTTCAAAATTATTCATATATATTAAGAAAAATATATATACGCATATAAAATAAACAGACATTGCCGACTTAGTATGTTCCCCATATCATATGAAATTAAATTAATTATTTTTATTACATTCATCATTCATTTACATGAAAAATATCATATCAGCTGGTATCTTTGCTTTAATTTCACATATACACGTAATATATCTATTTATATTAAATACATTTTTATATTTTCTATATTTATAATCGCATTATGATTATGTTATAATGTTATATTATATATGAGAAACATTCCCATATCCATATCCATATCCATATCCATATCCATATAAAACCTAATATTGATATTTTATAGCACACCTCGGCGTTATTTGTTATTTTTATTCATTATAACACAATGTCAAAAATATACATATATTTTTGTAAATATGTATATAAAATATATCATTATATTTTCTCTATTCAAAATCAAATCATGCTCATGTTATAATTTTAAGGATATGGTGAATGTTTCCCCATATCCATAATATTGTCATTTTATATACAAAACTATTTAATTCTTGCATTTATATCACATATCATTGAATTCCAATATTAGAAATACTGCCAAGTTCCACAAACGACCACTCCAAATATACATATATTTGTACATATGTATATAAAATATATCTTTATATTTTCTGTATTCATAATCAAATCATGCTCATGTTATAATTTTTAGGATATGGGAAACATTTCACATACCCAATAATATTATCACATTTTATATACCAAACTATTTAATTCTTGCATTCATATCACATATCATTAAATTCCAATATTAGAAATACTTCCAAGTTCCACAAACGACCACTCCAAATATACATATATTTGTACATATGTATATAAAATATATCTTTATATTTTCTGTATTCATAATCAAATCATGCTCATGTTATAATTTTTAGGATATGGGAAACATTTCACATACCCAATAATATTATCACATTTTATATACCAAACTATTTAATTCTTGCATTCATATCACATATCATTAAATTCCAATATTAGAAATACTTCCAAGTTCCATATACGATCACTCCATGCTTTTTGCATTCATATTATTTCATATATACATTCACATTTGCACATATGCATATACACTATGTTTCGTGTGTTCACATAATAAAATTTTTATAAGTATCATTTCATATGTAATTAAGTATAACAAACTTATAATATAACATTATATTCATATTCAAGCCAACGTAATTTATATAGGATAAATAATTTATCCATATTTATATAAAATATATTCTTTTTAATATATATCTATATATAAATATATATTACCATTTATAGGTATATATTCATATAAATATATAAAAATAATTTTCATATATAAAGAATAAATTTATATATATCGAATCATCAAGCAAAGGATAAGCTTCAGTGGATCGCAGTATGGCAGCTGCTCAACCACTTACAACACCTTGCCTGTTACAAAAGTCGTTTACAATTGATTCTAGGCTTTGTCATTGTATTAAATAATGTTTTTATATGCAACTAGCGCGGCATCAGGTGATCGATGATCCTCCCAATTTACTATGTTACAAATTACATTGGCATCACATCCATTGTCGTTTATAAAATAAATTATAAACTTTTAATGGTTTAGAAGCCATACAATGCAAATTGCCCCTTATTTATCATTGCAGTCCAGCACGGATACGACCTTAGAGGCGTTCAGGCATAATCCAACGGACGTAGCGTCATACCACTGTTCGCTCGAACAAGTATTGTGCCATTGGTCCGTACCTGCGGTTCCTCTCGTACTACGCAGGAATGCTGTCGCAACAACGTTTTGTCATTAGTAGGGTAAAACTAACCTGTCTCACGACGGTCTAAACCCAGCTCACGTTCCCTTGCATGGGTGAACAATCCAACGCTTGGTGAATTTTGCTTCACAATGATAGGAAGAGCCGACATCGAAGGATCAAAAAGCGACGTCGCTATGAACGCTTGGCCGCCACAAGCCAGTTATCCCTATGGTAACTTTTCTGACACCTCTTGTTAAAAACTCTTTAAACCAAAAGGATCGATAGGCCGAGCTTTTGCTGTCCCTGTGTGTACTGAACACCGAGATCAAGTCAGCATTTGCCCTTTTGCTCTATGTGTGGTTTCTGTCCGCACTGAGCTGGCCTTGGGACACCTCCGTTATTATTTGAGAGATGTACCGCCCCAGTCAAACTCCCTACCTGGCAATGTCCTTGAATTGGATCATACCTGAGTAATTGGAGTTATACCAAATTTTCAAATTGAAAATACATAAATGCATTTTCTCATTAAAGAATTTGTTTGCGATTATATAACAAACTCGTGATACTTTGATCAAGAAGCTTGCATCAAAACCCAATACCATAAGATATAATAAATATATCCGTATAATGGCTAGGAAATGATACACGTTCCATTTAATCAAGTAAGTAAGGAAACAATAAGAGTAGTGGTATTTCATTGTCGATACCAAACCGAAATCTAATATCTCCCACTTATGCTACACCTCTTATGTCTCCTTACACTGCCAGATTAGAGTCAAGCTCAAAAGGGTCTTCTTTCCCCGCTAATTATTCCAAGCCCGTTCCCTTGGCTGTGGTTTCGCTAGATAGTAGATAGGGACAGTAGGAATCTCGTTAATCCATTCATGCGCGTCACTAATTAGATGACGAGGCATTTGGCTACCTTAAGAGAGTCATAGTTACTCCCGCCGTTGACCCGCGCTTACTTGAATTTCTTCACTTTGACATTCAGAGCACTGGGCAGAAATCACATTGTGTCAACACCCGCTAGGGCCATCACAATGCTTTGTTTTAATTAGACAGTCGGATTCCCCAAGTCCGTGCCAGTTCTGAATTGATTGTTAATTGATAATCGTTATAATTAATAAGAACTAACTGGTTTAACCCAATTAGTATTCTTAAAAATTTTAGCAAGAAAGTTCCACAATTGGCTACGTAACTAAACTATCCGGGGAACAAGTAACTACCATAAATGATAGAAACTCTATTTACCCAGAACGAGCACATAAACCATGTTATTGTTTCCCAATCAAGCCCGACTATCTCAATCTTCAGAGCCAATCCTTATCCCGAAGTTACGGATCTAATTTGCCGACTTCCCTTACCTACATTATTCTATCGACTAGAGACTCTTCACCTTGGAGACCAGCTGCGGATATTGGTACGGCCTGTTGAGAAGTTTGCGTGTCCCCACCATAAATTTTCAAGGTCCGAGGAGAAAATATCGACACAACAGTATATGTCATGCTCTTCTAGCCCATCTACCATATCTCTCTGCGAAAGACTTCCATGGTAGTACGGCTATAAAACAGAAAAGAAAACTCTTCCGATATCTCTCGACGGCTTCTTTATGGTCGTTCCTGTTGCCAGGATGAGCACGAGGCCCATATTTAATAACAAACGGATACTCAACAGGTTACGGAATTGGAACCGTATTCCCTTTCGTTCAAAATTATTCAAGTATTTAAAAATCATAAAAGATTTGACAATATTACTCACTGATTTTTTACTTGAAAATTTTCGGCTTTCGCCTTGAACTTAGGACCGACTAACTCGTGATCAACCACTGTTCACACGAAACCCTTCTCCACTTCAGTCCTCCAAGGTCTCATTCGATTATTTGCTACTACCACCAAGATCTGTGCCAATGGCAGCTCCATGAAGGCTTACGCCAAACACTTCTACGCATACCATTGTACCTTCCTACTCACTAAAGTTTCAAAATTTATATCACAAGTAATATAAATCATCTACTTTAGCGGTAATGTATAGGTATACAACTTAAGCGCCATCCATTTTAAGGGCTAGTTGCTTCGGCAGGTGAGTTGTTACACACTCCTTAGCGGATTTCGACTTCCATGATCACCGTCCTGCTGTTTTAAGCAACCAACGCCTTTCATGGTTTCTGCATGAGTTGTTAATTTGGGCACCGTAACATTACGTTTGGTTCATCCCACAGCGCCAGTTCTGCTTACCAAAAGTGGCCCACTGGGCACATTATATCATAACCTTAAACTTCATATCAAGAAAGTTAAGGTTCTTACCCATTTAAAGTTTGAGAATAGGTTAAGATCGTTTCGACCCTAAGGCCTCTAATCATTCGCTTTACCAGATAAGATTATTTTATATAACATTAAAATGCACCAGCTATCCTGAGGGAAACTTCGGAAGGAACCAGCTACTAGATGGTTCGATTGGTCTTTCGCCCCTATACTCAATTCTGACAATCGATTTGCACGTCAGAACTGTTTCGGTCTTCCATCAGGGTTTCCCCTGACTTCAACCTGATCAAGTATAGTTCACCATCTTTCGGGTCACAGCATATATGCTCAAGGTACGTTCCAGTTAGAGGCATAAATAATATAAATATTATCATACATAACTATATAGAACGCCCCGGGATTGTGTTAATTATCTATAAATAGTTAAAAAACTAATCCCATTATTAGTCAAGTTAATTACGCTATTAGGTTTATCTCCCAATAACTTGCACATATGTTAGACTCCTTGGTCCGTGTTTCAAGACGGGTCCCGAAGGTATCCTGAATCTTTCGCATTGTTAATCATACAAATGCATATAATAAACACAAAAATCAATGATAATTATGCCATTATATAATTTCGAAAAATTAACGCACTGTATTAATTTTAATTTATCAACACTTTATCAAATTAATGACATTTATTCTATGTTAAAATGCAAGCATAATAATTTGAATAAACTATAAGTCATATTTTATGATAAATTTGTTATATGCTAATAGATTACAATGTCCTTATATGGAAAAAATGCACACTATTATTATAATATTGTTAAAATATTACAACTTTAATGATGAATTTTCCATAACGGATATTCAGGTTCATCGGGCTTAACCTCTAAGCAGTTTCACGTACTGTTTAACTCTCTATTCAGAGTTCTTTTCAACTTTCCCTCACGGTACTTGTTTACTATCGGTCTCATGGTTATATTTAGTTTTAGATGGAGTTTACCACCCACTTAGTGCTGCACTATCAAGCAACACGACTCTTTGGAAACATCATCTAGTAATCATTAACGTTATACGGGCCTGGCACCCTCTATGGGTAAATGGCCTCATTTAAGAAGGACTTAAATCGTTAATTTCTCATACTAGAATATTGACGCTCCATACACTGCATCTCACGTTTGCCATATAGACAAAGTGACTTAGTGCTGAACTGATTTCTTTTCGCTCGCCGCTACTAAGAAAATCCTGGTTAGTTTCTTTTCCTCCCCTAATTAATATGCTTAAATTCAGGGGGTAGTCCCATATGAGTTGAGGTTGTATATACGTATATTAAAATTTATAATGATAATTACACTATATTATTATATATATAGAGCGTTCTCATAATGAAATCATTATAATATTCGTATTTTATAACGAATATCACGAAGAATATTAAATATTTATATTTACAACAAAATTTCCTTTCGAAACATTAATAAGAGGCAATTCTAGATGAAAAAACTTTAATTATTTTTTTATGCTAGACATTCCTCAGTATTATTTGATTCAAAAAGGACAAAAAAATATATATTTTTCTTCGTTCTTCTCACACAAATATATACAACAATGAGAGATAATGCGTTTCCATTTAATATCAATATTATGAATATATATATATATACATATCCAATAATATACAATATGCTTAAAAATTTCGTAAAATTTTTAAACAACTTATTTAGCATAGTCTTACAACCCTCAACCATATGTAGTCCAAGCAGCACTATAAAATTAATTAAAGTACCAAACAGCATGGACTGCGATATGCGTTCAAAATGTCGATGTTCATGTGTCCTGCAGTTCACACGATGACGCACAGTTTGCTGCGTTCTTCATCGACCCATGAGCCGAGTGATCCACCGCTTAGAGTGATTAAAATTTGTTTATTCATTTATTTGTCAGATATGTCTTTATTGAAAGAAATTAAAAATACACCATTTTACTGGCATATATCAATTCCTTCAATAAATTTTAATTTTATCCTAAAAGAATGTTGCGAAATGTCTTAGTTTTATATAAACGATATATTACCATATTGTTAAATAATATAATATGTATTTTGGCTTGTTTGATAATTATCAATTTATATAAAAGTATTAACCTGAAATCAGGTACAACATTGTACTTTTTAGGCTGTTGCATTAACCAATGTATGCCCATAGCTATGATGGACAATACATATTCGCAACGCGTGCATACTATGGTACATATGCACACAGATTTTATAAATCAATATTATTGTAATAATATCATCAATATGTATTTATATATTAATTGCTACACACATAGAACACAATGTTATATGTATAGCTACTACTAAATGAGTATATTGGCAATATAATTAATTAATATAAACATATAATATATACAACTGAATATATTTTATTTTACAATTATGATTTTATAAAAACATATTTTGTTTGGTAAATTGGCAATATATATATATTTTTGTTAACGGTAGAAACATACAATAATGATCCTTCCGCAGGTTCACCTACGGAAACCTTGTTACGACTTTTACTTCCTCTAAATAATCAAGTTCGGTCAACTTTTGCGAAACAACCGTAACACGCAAGGCGTCACAGTGATCACGTCCGGAGACCTCACTAAATAATTCAATCGGTAGTAGCGACGGGCGGTGTGTACAAAGGGCAGGGACGTAATCAATGCGAGTTAATGACTCACACTTACTGGGAATTCCAAGTTCATGTGAACAGTTTCAGTTCACAATCCCAAGCATGAAAGTGGTTCAGCGGTTTACCCGGACCTCTCGGTCTAGGAAATACACGTTGATACTTTCATTGTAGCGCGCGTGCAGCCCAGGACATCTAAGGGCATCACAGACCTGTTATTGCTCAATCTCATTATTGCTAGACGCAATTTGTCCATTTAAGAAGCTAGTGTCCTTATAATGGGACAAACCAACAGGTACGGCTCCACTTATATAAACACATTCAAACACAATAAACATTTTACTGCCACCATGAATGAAGGCTATATAAGCTTCAACACCATAATCCTGAAGATATCTATTTAATATATTTGAGTCTCGTTCGTTATCGGAATTAACCAGACAAATCACTCCACGAACTAAGAACGGCCATGCACCACCACCCATAGATTCGAGAAAGAGCTATCAATCTGTCTTACACACTTATGTTCGGACCTGGTAAGTTTTCCCGTGTTGAGTCAAATTAAGCCGCAGGCTCCACTCCTGGTGGTGCCCTTCCGTCAATTCCTTTAAGTTTCAGCTTTGCAACCATACTTCCCCCGGAGCCCAAAAGCTTTGGTTTCCCGGGAAGCGACTGAGAGAGCCATAAAAGTAGCTACACCCAATTGCTAGCTGGCATCGTTTATGGTTAGAACTAGGGCGGTATCTGATCGCCTTCGAACCTCTAACTTTCGTTCTTGATTAATGAAAACATCTTTGGCAAATGCTTTCGCTTAAGTTAGTCTTACGACGGTCCAAGAATTTCACCTCTCGCGTCGTAATACTAATGCCCCCAAACTGCTTCTATTAATCATTACCTCTTGATCTGAAAACCAATGAAAGCAGAACAGAGGTCTTATTTCATTATCCCATGCACAGAATATTCAGGCATTTGAAGCCTGCTTTAAGCACTCTAATTTGTTCAAAGTAATTGTACCGGCCCACAATAACACTCGATGAAGAGCACTAATGCAGGTTTTTAAATAGGAGGAATATATAAAAAAATACAAGTACTTAATTATATATAAGAACTCCACCGGTAATACGCTTACATACATAAAGGTATAGTACTAACCACAATTGTAAGTTGTACTACCCGTATGAAGCACAAGTTCAACTACGAACGTTTTAACCGCAACAACTTTAATATACGCTATTGGAGCTGGAATTACCGCGGCTGCTGGCACCAGACTTGCCCTCCAATTGGTCCTTGTTAAAGGATTTAAAGTGTACTCATTCCAATTACAGGGCCTCGGATATGAGTCCTGTATTGTTATTTTTCGTCACTACCTCCCCGAGCTGGGAGTGGGTAATTTACGCGCCTGCTGCCTTCCTTAGATGTGGTAGCCGTTTCTCAGGCTCCCTCTCCGGAATCGAACCCTGATTCCCCGTTACCCGTTGCAACCATGGTAGTCCTAGATACTACCATCAAAAGTTGATAGGGCAGACATTTGAAAGATCTGTCGTCGGTACAAGACCATACGATCTGCATGTTATCTAGAGTTCAACCAATGTAACGATCTTGCGATCGCTTGGTTTTAGCCTAATAAAAGCACACGTCCCATAAGGTCCGTGTTTTAATTGCATGTATTAGCTCTAGAATTACCACAGTTATCCAAGTAACTGTTAACGATCTAAGGAACCATAACTGATATAATGAGCCTTTTGCGGTTTCACTTTTAATTCGTGTGTACTTAGACATGCATGGCTTAATCTTTGAGACAAGCATATAACTACTGGCAGGATCAACCAGAATAATGTTTTCGTTTCGTGCGCATACGCTCACATATGTAAATATTTGACAACTCAATAATACTTTTGAATAAAAAAAAAAATAAATAAATATTTTTTATCAACAGTTTATGAGAATTTGTTAAACGATTGTGGCCATTTTTATATAGCATTCACATTCGCCATTTTTCTCTATATAAATATATATATTTTATTATATACATTTTTTTTTCGTTCAAAAATATCTTTTTATTTGCACTTAATATATTATCACACGTATATAGGCTTAAACCAATATTAATTGTGTTTAAACTATGTATTTTGACAACAAATTTAAAATTTATCCAATTTCGTATGCGTTTTTTGTGATATACATTAAATAAAACCAAACACATGAGTTCATGTGGAATGGAATTTATATATTTTGGCAATATTTGAATTTGCATATAAATCGCTTTGATTATATGCTGGTACATTGTTGAAATGGCACTCATACAATATTTAATCATATAAGACCATTTCCAAAAATTCACGATAATAATTCGAAACAGAAATGATATATACTAAATAGTATATATCTTGGTTAGTTTCACTATATTATCTTTATTAAGATCAATTTGAAAACAAATATCTCCTATTAAACACTACTTTGAGTATAATGACAACATATAATAATATTATATACAATACTGTACCAAATATTGTATACAATACCGATGGACATCAACTGTCCATCATGTATAGGTTTTCTGCCACGCTTTCCGCAAATCGGGTATTTTTGCTTTAGAGTGCCTCTTAACAATAGTTTCTTTTCGTATTTTAATAAAAAATACAATACTATCACTTCAAAATTATTCATATATATTAAGAAATATATATATATTCATATAAAATACACAGACATTGTCGGCTAAGTATATTCCCCATATCATATGAAATAAATTAATAATTTTTCATTATAAAATTTTCATATGAAATATACCATGCACGAGACTACCACTCCCTATATAGGTTTTCTGCCACGCTTTCCGCAAATCGGGTATTTTTACTTGAGAGTGCCTCTTAACAATAGTTTCTTTTCGTATTTTAATAAAAAATACAATACTATCACTTCAAAATTATTCATATATATTAAGAAATATATATATATTCATATAAAATACACAGACATTGCCGGCTAAGTATATTCCCCATATCATATGAAATAAATTAATAATTTTTCATTATAAAATTTTCATATGAAATATACCATGCACGAGACTACCACTCCCTATATAGGTTTTCTGCCACGCTTTCCGCAAATCGGGTATTTTTACTTGAGAGTGCCTCTTAACAATAGTTTCTTTTCGTATTTTAATAAAAAATACAATACTATCACTTCAAAATTATTCATATATATTAAGAAATATATATATATTCATATAAAATACACAGACATTGCCGGCTAAGTATATTCCCCATATCATATGAAATAAATTAATAATTTTTCATTATAAAATTTTCATATGAAATATACCATGCACGAGACTACCACTCCCTATATAGGTTTTCTGCCACGCTTTCCGCAAATCGGGTATTTTTACTTGAGAGTACCTTTTAAAAATAGTTTCTTTTCGTATTTTAATACAAAATACTATACTATCACTTCAAAATTATTCATATATATTAAGAAAAATATATATACGCATATAAAATAAACAGACATTGCCGACTTAGTATGTTCCCCATATCATATGAAATTAAATTAATTATTTTTATTACATTCATCATTCATTTACATGAAAAATATCATATCAGCTGGTATCTTTGCTTTAATTTCACATATACACGTAATATATCTATTTATATTAAATACATTTTTATATTTTCTATATTTATAATCGCATTATGATTATGTTATAATGTTATATTATATATGAGAAACATTCCCATATCCATATCCATATCCATATCCATATCCATATAAAACCTAATATTGATATTTTATAGCACACCTCGGCGTTATTTGTTATTTTTATTCATTATAACACAATGTCAAAAATATACATATATTTTTGTAAATATGTATATAAAATATATCATTATATTTTCTCTATTCAAAATCAAATCATGCTCATGTTATAATTTTAAGGATATGGTGAATGTTTCCCCATATCCATAATATTGTCATTTTATATACAAAACTATTTAATTCTTGCATTTATATCACATATCATTGAATTCCAATATTAGAAATACTGCCAAGTTCCACAAACGACCACTCCAAATATACATATATTTGTACATATGTATATAAAATATATCTTTATATTTTCTGTATTCATAATCAAATCATGCTCATGTTATAATTTTTAGGATATGGGAAACATTTCACATACCCAATAATATTATCACATTTTATATACCAAACTATTTAATTCTTGCATTCATATCACATATCATTAAATTCCAATATTAGAAATACTTCCAAGTTCCACAAACGACCACTCCAAATATACATATATTTGTACATATGTATATAAAATATATCTTTATATTTTCTGTATTCATAATCAAATCATGCTCATGTTATAATTTTTAGGATATGGGAAACATTTCACATACCCAATAATATTATCACATTTTATATACCAAACTATTTAATTCTTGCATTCATATCACATATCATTAAATTCCAATATTAGAAATACTTCCAAGTTCCATATACGATCACTCCATGCTTTTTGCATTCATATTATTTCATATATACATTCACATTTGCACATATGCATATACACTATGTTTCGTGTGTTCACATAATAAAATTTTTATAAGTATCATTTCATATGTAATTAAGTATAACAAACTTATAATATAACATTATATTCATATTCAAGCCAACGTAATTTATATAGGATAAATAATTTATCCATATTTATATAAAATATATTCTTTTTAATATATATCTATATATAAATATATATTACCATTTATAGGTATATATTCATATAAATATATAAAAATAATTTTCATATATAAAGAATAAATTTATATATATCGAATCATCAAGCAAAGGATAAGCTTCAGTGGATCGCAGTATGGCAGCTGCTCAACCACTTACAACACCTTGCCTGTTACAAAAGTCGTTTACAATTGATTCTAGGCTTTGTCATTGTATTAAATAATGTTTTTATATGCAACTAGCGCGGCATCAGGTGATCGATGATCCTCCCAATTTACTATGTTACAAATTACATTGGCATCACATCCATTGTCGTTTATAAAATAAATTATAAACTTTTAATGGTTTAGAAGCCATACAATGCAAATTGCCCCTTATTTATCATTGCAGTCCAGCACGGATACGACCTTAGAGGCGTTCAGGCATAATCCAACGGACGTAGCGTCATACCACTGTTCGCTCGAACAAGTATTGTGCCATTGGTCCGTACCTGCGGTTCCTCTCGTACTACGCAGGAATGCTGTCGCAACAACGTTTTGTCATTAGTAGGGTAAAACTAACCTGTCTCACGACGGTCTAAACCCAGCTCACGTTCCCTTGCATGGGTGAACAATCCAACGCTTGGTGAATTTTGCTTCACAATGATAGGAAGAGCCGACATCGAAGGATCAAAAAGCGACGTCGCTATGAACGCTTGGCCGCCACAAGCCAGTTATCCCTATGGTAACTTTTCTGACACCTCTTGTTAAAAACTCTTTAAACCAAAAGGATCGATAGGCCGAGCTTTTGCTGTCCCTGTGTGTACTGAACACCGAGATCAAGTCAGCATTTGCCCTTTTGCTCTATGTGTGGTTTCTGTCCGCACTGAGCTGGCCTTGGGACACCTCCGTTATTATTTGAGAGATGTACCGCCCCAGTCAAACTCCCTACCTGGCAATGTCCTTGAATTGGATCATACCTGAGTAATTGGAGTTATACCAAATTTTCAAATTGAAAATACATAAATGCATTTTCTCATTAAAGAATTTGTTTGCGATTATATAACAAACTCGTGATACTTTGATCAAGAAGCTTGCATCAAAACCCAATACCATAAGATATAATAAATATATCCGTATAATGGCTAGGAAATGATACACGTTCCATTTAATCAAGTAAGTAAGGAAACAATAAGAGTAGTGGTATTTCATTGTCGATACCAAACCGAAATCTAATATCTCCCACTTATGCTACACCTCTTATGTCTCCTTACACTGCCAGATTAGAGTCAAGCTCAAAAGGGTCTTCTTTCCCCGCTAATTATTCCAAGCCCGTTCCCTTGGCTGTGGTTTCGCTAGATAGTAGATAGGGACAGTAGGAATCTCGTTAATCCATTCATGCGCGTCACTAATTAGATGACGAGGCATTTGGCTACCTTAAGAGAGTCATAGTTACTCCCGCCGTTGACCCGCGCTTACTTGAATTTCTTCACTTTGACATTCAGAGCACTGGGCAGAAATCACATTGTGTCAACACCCGCTAGGGCCATCACAATGCTTTGTTTTAATTAGACAGTCGGATTCCCCAAGTCCGTGCCAGTTCTGAATTGATTGTTAATTGATAATCGTTATAATTAATAAGAACTAACTGGTTTAACCCAATTAGTATTCTTAAAAATTTTAGCAAGAAAGTTCCACAATTGGCTACGTAACTAAACTATCCGGGGAACAAGTAACTACCATAAATGATAGAAACTCTATTTACCCAGAACGAGCACATAAACCATGTTATTGTTTCCCAATCAAGCCCGACTATCTCAATCTTCAGAGCCAATCCTTATCCCGAAGTTACGGATCTAATTTGCCGACTTCCCTTACCTACATTATTCTATCGACTAGAGACTCTTCACCTTGGAGACCAGCTGCGGATATTGGTACGGCCTGTTGAGAAGTTTGCGTGTCCCCACCATAAATTTTCAAGGTCCGAGGAGAAAATATCGACACAACAGTATATGTCATGCTCTTCTAGCCCATCTACCATATCTCTCTGCGAAAGACTTCCATGGTAGTACGGCTATAAAACAGAAAAGAAAACTCTTCCGATATCTCTCGACGGCTTCTTTATGGTCGTTCCTGTTGCCAGGATGAGCACGAGGCCCATATTTAATAACAAACGGATACTCAACAGGTTACGGAATTGGAACCGTATTCCCTTTCGTTCAAAATTATTCAAGTATTTAAAAATCATAAAAGATTTGACAATATTACTCACTGATTTTTTACTTGAAAATTTTCGGCTTTCGCCTTGAACTTAGGACCGACTAACTCGTGATCAACCACTGTTCACACGAAACCCTTCTCCACTTCAGTCCTCCAAGGTCTCATTCGATTATTTGCTACTACCACCAAGATCTGTGCCAATGGCAGCTCCATGAAGGCTTACGCCAAACACTTCTACGCATACCATTGTACCTTCCTACTCACTAAAGTTTCAAAATTTATATCACAAGTAATATAAATCATCTACTTTAGCGGTAATGTATAGGTATACAACTTAAGCGCCATCCATTTTAAGGGCTAGTTGCTTCGGCAGGTGAGTTGTTACACACTCCTTAGCGGATTTCGACTTCCATGATCACCGTCCTGCTGTTTTAAGCAACCAACGCCTTTCATGGTTTCTGCATGAGTTGTTAATTTGGGCACCGTAACATTACGTTTGGTTCATCCCACAGCGCCAGTTCTGCTTACCAAAAGTGGCCCACTGGGCACATTATATCATAACCTTAAACTTCATATCAAGAAAGTTAAGGTTCTTACCCATTTAAAGTTTGAGAATAGGTTAAGATCGTTTCGACCCTAAGGCCTCTAATCATTCGCTTTACCAGATAAGATTATTTTATATAACATTAAAATGCACCAGCTATCCTGAGGGAAACTTCGGAAGGAACCAGCTACTAGATGGTTCGATTGGTCTTTCGCCCCTATACTCAATTCTGACAATCGATTTGCACGTCAGAACTGTTTCGGTCTTCCATCAGGGTTTCCCCTGACTTCAACCTGATCAAGTATAGTTCACCATCTTTCGGGTCACAGCATATATGCTCAAGGTACGTTCCAGTTAGAGGCATAAATAATATAAATATTATCATACATAACTATATAGAACGCCCCGGGATTGTGTTAATTATCTATAAATAGTTAAAAAACTAATCCCATTATTAGTCAAGTTAATTACGCTATTAGGTTTATCTCCCAATAACTTGCACATATGTTAGACTCCTTGGTCCGTGTTTCAAGACGGGTCCCGAAGGTATCCTGAATCTTTCGCATTGTTAATCATACAAATGCATATAATAAACACAAAAATCAATGATAATTATGCCATTATATAATTTCGAAAAATTAACGCACTGTATTAATTTTAATTTATCAACACTTTATCAAATTAATGACATTTATTCTATGTTAAAATGCAAGCATAATAATTTGAATAAACTATAAGTCATATTTTATGATAAATTTGTTATATGCTAATAGATTACAATGTCCTTATATGGAAAAAATGCACACTATTATTATAATATTGTTAAAATATTACAACTTTAATGATGAATTTTCCATAACGGATATTCAGGTTCATCGGGCTTAACCTCTAAGCAGTTTCACGTACTGTTTAACTCTCTATTCAGAGTTCTTTTCAACTTTCCCTCACGGTACTTGTTTACTATCGGTCTCATGGTTATATTTAGTTTTAGATGGAGTTTACCACCCACTTAGTGCTGCACTATCAAGCAACACGACTCTTTGGAAACATCATCTAGTAATCATTAACGTTATACGGGCCTGGCACCCTCTATGGGTAAATGGCCTCATTTAAGAAGGACTTAAATCGTTAATTTCTCATACTAGAATATTGACGCTCCATACACTGCATCTCACGTTTGCCATATAGACAAAGTGACTTAGTGCTGAACTGATTTCTTTTCGCTCGCCGCTACTAAGAAAATCCTGGTTAGTTTCTTTTCCTCCCCTAATTAATATGCTTAAATTCAGGGGGTAGTCCCATATGAGTTGAGGTTGTATATACGTATATTAAAATTTATAATGATAATTACACTATATTATTATATATATAGAGCGTTCTCATAATGAAATCATTATAATATTCGTATTTTATAACGAATATCACGAAGAATATTAAATATTTATATTTACAACAAAATTTCCTTTCGAAACATTAATAAGAGGCAATTCTAGATGAAAAAACTTTAATTATTTTTTTATGCTAGACATTCCTCAGTATTATTTGATTCAAAAAGGACAAAAAAATATATATTTTTCTTCGTTCTTCTCACACAAATATATACAACAATGAGAGATAATGCGTTTCCATTTAATATCAATATTATGAATATATATATATATACATATCCAATAATATACAATATGCTTAAAAATTTCGTAAAATTTTTAAACAACTTATTTAGCATAGTCTTACAACCCTCAACCATATGTAGTCCAAGCAGCACTATAAAATTAATTAAAGTACCAAACAGCATGGACTGCGATATGCGTTCAAAATGTCGATGTTCATGTGTCCTGCAGTTCACACGATGACGCACAGTTTGCTGCGTTCTTCATCGACCCATGAGCCGAGTGATCCACCGCTTAGAGTGATTAAAATTTGTTTATTCATTTATTTGTCAGATATGTCTTTATTGAAAGAAATTAAAAATACACCATTTTACTGGCATATATCAATTCCTTCAATAAATTTTAATTTTATCCTAAAAGAATGTTGCGAAATGTCTTAGTTTTATATAAACGATATATTACCATATTGTTAAATAATATAATATGTATTTTGGCTTGTTTGATAATTATCAATTTATATAAAAGTATTAACCTGAAATCAGGTACAACATTGTACTTTTTAGGCTGTTGCATTAACCAATGTATGCCCATAGCTATGATGGACAATACATATTCGCAACGCGTGCATACTATGGTACATATGCACACAGATTTTATAAATCAATATTATTGTAATAATATCATCAATATGTATTTATATATTAATTGCTACACACATAGAACACAATGTTATATGTATAGCTACTACTAAATGAGTATATTGGCAATATAATTAATTAATATAAACATATAATATATACAACTGAATATATTTTTTTTTACAATTATGATTTTATAAAAACATATTTTGTTTGGTAAATTGGCAATATATATATATTTTTGTTAACGGTAGAAACATACAATAATGATCCTTCCGCAGGTTCACCTACGGAAACCTTGTTACGACTTTTACTTCCTCTAAATAATCAAGTTCGGTCAACTTTTGCGAAACAACCGTAACACGCAAGGCGTCACAGTGATCACGTCCGGAGACCTCACTAAATAATTCAATCGGTAGTAGCGACGGGCGGTGTGTACAAAGGGCAGGGACGTAATCAATGCGAGTTAATGACTCACACTTACTGGGAATTCCAAGTTCATGTGAACAGTTTCAGTTCACAATCCCAAGCATGAAAGTGGTTCAGCGGTTTACCCGGACCTCTCGGTCTAGGAAATACACGTTGATACTTTCATTGTAGCGCGCGTGCAGCCCAGGACATCTAAGGGCATCACAGACCTGTTATTGCTCAATCTCATTATTGCTAGACGCAATTTGTCCATTTAAGAAGCTAGTGTCCTTATAATGGGACAAACCAACAGGTACGGCTCCACTTATATAAACACATTCAAACACAATAAACATTTTACTGCCACCATGAATGAAGGCTATATAAGCTTCAACACCATAATCCTGAAGATATCTATTTAATATATTTGAGTCTCGTTCGTTATCGGAATTAACCAGACAAATCACTCCACGAACTAAGAACGGCCATGCACCACCACCCATAGATTCGAGAAAGAGCTATCAATCTGTCTTACACACTTATGTTCGGACCTGGTAAGTTTTCCCGTGTTGAGTCAAATTAAGCCGCAGGCTCCACTCCTGGTGGTGCCCTTCCGTCAATTCCTTTAAGTTTCAGCTTTGCAACCATACTTCCCCCGGAGCCCAAAAGCTTTGGTTTCCCGGGAAGCGACTGAGAGAGCCATAAAAGTAGCTACACCCAATTGCTAGCTGGCATCGTTTATGGTTAGAACTAGGGCGGTATCTGATCGCCTTCGAACCTCTAACTTTCGTTCTTGATTAATGAAAACATCTTTGGCAAATGCTTTCGCTTAAGTTAGTCTTACGACGGTCCAAGAATTTCACCTCTCGCGTCGTAATACTAATGCCCCCAAACTGCTTCTATTAATCATTACCTCTTGATCTGAAAACCAATGAAAGCAGAACAGAGGTCTTATTTCATTATCCCATGCACAGAATATTCAGGCATTTGAAGCCTGCTTTAAGCACTCTAATTTGTTCAAAGTAATTGTACCGGCCCACAATAACACTCGATGAAGAGCACTAATGCAGGTTTTTAAATAGGAGGAATATATAAAAAAATACAAGTACTTAATTATATATAAGAACTCCACCGGTAATACGCTTACATACATAAAGGTATAGTACTAACCACAATTGTAAGTTGTACTACCCGTATGAAGCACAAGTTCAACTACGAACGTTTTAACCGCAACAACTTTAATATACGCTATTGGAGCTGGAATTACCGCGGCTGCTGGCACCAGACTTGCCCTCCAATTGGTCCTTGTTAAAGGATTTAAAGTGTACTCATTCCAATTACAGGGCCTCGGATATGAGTCCTGTATTGTTATTTTTCGTCACTACCTCCCCGAGCTGGGAGTGGGTAATTTACGCGCCTGCTGCCTTCCTTAGATGTGGTAGCCGTTTCTCAGGCTCCCTCTCCGGAATCGAACCCTGATTCCCCGTTACCCGTTGCAACCATGGTAGTCCTAGATACTACCATCAAAAGTTGATAGGGCAGACATTTGAAAGATCTGTCGTCGGTACAAGACCATACGATCTGCATGTTATCTAGAGTTCAACCAATGTAACGATCTTGCGATCGCTTGGTTTTAGCCTAATAAAAGCACACGTCCCATAAGGTCCGTGTTTTAATTGCATGTATTAGCTCTAGAATTACCACAGTTATCCAAGTAACTGTTAACGATCTAAGGAACCATAACTGATATAATGAGCCTTTTGCGGTTTCACTTTTAATTCGTGTGTACTTAGACATGCATGGCTTAATCTTTGAGACAAGCATATAACTACTGGCAGGATCAACCAGAATAATGTTTTCGTTTCGTGCGCATACGCTCACATATGTAAATATTTGACAACTCAATAATACTTTTGAATAAAAAAAAAAATAAATAAATATTTTTTATCAACAGTTTATGAGAATTTGTTAAACGATTGTGGCCATTTTTATATAGCATTCACATTCGCCATTTTTCTCTATATAAATATATATATTTTATTATATACATTTTTTTTTCGTTCAAAAATATCTTTTTATTTGCACTTAATATATTATCACACGTATATAGGCTTAAACCAATATTAATTGTGTTTAAACTATGTATTTTGACAACAAATTTAAAATTTATCCAATTTCGTATGCGTTTTTTGTGATATACATTAAATAAAACCAAACACATGAGTTCATGTGGAATGGAATTTATATATTTTGGCAATATTTGAATTTGCATATAAATCGCTTTGATTATATGCTGGTACATTGTTGAAATGGCACTCATACAATATTTAATCATATAAGACCATTTCCAAAAATTCACGATAATAATTCGAAACAGAAATGATATATACTAAATAGTATATATCTTGGTTAGTTTCACTATATTATCTTTATTAAGATCAATTTGAAAACAAATATCTCCTATTAAACACTACTTTGAGTATAATGACAACATATAATAATATTATATACAATACTGTACCAAATATTGTATACAATACCGATGGACATCAACTGTCCATCATGTATAGGTTTTCTGCCACGCTTTCCGCAAATCGGGTATTTTTGCTTTAGAGTGCCTCTTAACAATAGTTTCTTTTCGTATTTTAATAAAAATACAATACTATCACTTCAAAATTATTCATATATATTAAGAAATATATATATATTCATATAAAATACACAGACATTGTCGGCTAAGTATATTCCCCATATCATATGAAATAAATTAATAATTTTTCATTATAAAATTTTCATATGAAATATACCATGCACGAGACTACCACTCCCTATATAGGTTTTCTGCCACGCTTTCCGCAAATCGGGTATTTTTACTTGAGAGTGCCTCTTAACAATAGTTTCTTTTCGTATTTTAATAAAAAATACAATACTATCACTTCAAAATTATTCATATATATTAAGAAATATATATATATTCATATAAAATACACAGACATTGCCGGCTAAGTATATTCCCCATATCATATGAAATAAATTAATAATTTTTCATTATAAAATTTTCATATGAAATATACCATGCACGAGACTACCACTCCCTATATAGGTTTTCTGCCACGCTTTCCGCAAATCGGGTATTTTTACTTGAGAGTGCCTCTTAACAATAGTTTCTTTTCGTATTTTAATAAAAAATACAATACTATCACTTCAAAATTATTCATATATATTAAGAAATATATATATATTCATATAAAATACACAGACATTGCCGGCTAAGTATATTCCCCATATCATATGAAATAAATTAATAATTTTTCATTATAAAATTTTCATATGAAATATACCATGCACGAGACTACCACTCCCTATATAGGTTTTCTGCCACGCTTTCCGCAAATCGGGTATTTTTACTTGAGAGTACCTTTTAAAAATAGTTTCTTTTCGTATTTTAATACAAAATACTATACTATCACTTCAAAATTATTCATATATATTAAGAAAAATATATATACGCATATAAAATAAACAGACATTGCCGACTTAGTATGTTCCCCATATCATATGAAATTAAATTAATTATTTTTATTACATTCATCATTCATTTACATGAAAAATATCATATCAGCTGGTATCTTTGCTTTAATTTCACATATACACGTAATATATCTATTTATATTAAATACATTTTTATATTTTCTATATTTATAATCGCATTATGATTATGTTATAATGTTATATTATATATGAGAAACATTCCCATATCCATATCCATATCCATATCCATATCCATATAAAACCTAATATTGATATTTTATAGCACACCTCGGCGTTATTTGTTATTTTTATTCATTATAACACAATGTCAAAAATATACATATATTTTTGTAAATATGTATATAAAATATATCATTATATTTTCTCTATTCAAAATCAAATCATGCTCATGTTATAATTTTAAGGATATGGTGAATGTTTCCCCATATCCATAATATTGTCATTTTATATACAAAACTATTTAATTCTTGCATTTATATCACATATCATTGAATTCCAATATTAGAAATACTGCCAAGTTCCACAAACGACCACTCCAAATATACATATATTTGTACATATGTATATAAAATATATCTTTATATTTTCTGTATTCATAATCAAATCATGCTCATGTTATAATTTTTAGGATATGGGAAACATTTCACATACCCAATAATATTATCACATTTTATATACCAAACTATTTAATTCTTGCATTCATATCACATATCATTAAATTCCAATATTAGAAATACTTCCAAGTTCCACAAACGACCACTCCAAATATACATATATTTGTACATATGTATATAAAATATATCTTTATATTTTCTGTATTCATAATCAAATCATGCTCATGTTATAATTTTTAGGATATGGGAAACATTTCACATACCCAATAATATTATCACATTTTATATACCAAACTATTTAATTCTTGCATTCATATCACATATCATTAAATTCCAATATTAGAAATACTTCCAAGTTCCATATACGATCACTCCATGCTTTTTGCATTCATATTATTTCATATATACATTCACATTTGCACATATGCATATACACTATGTTTCGTGTGTTCACATAATAAAATTTTTATAAGTATCATTTCATATGTAATTAAGTATAACAAACTTATAATATAACATTATATTCATATTCAAGCCAACGTAATTTATATAGGATAAATAATTTATCCATATTTATATAAAATATATTCTTTTTAATATATATCTATATATAAATATATATTACCATTTATAGGTATATATTCATATAAATATATAAAAATAATTTTCATATATAAAGAATAAATTTATATATATCGAATCATCAAGCAAAGGATAAGCTTCAGTGGATCGCAGTATGGCAGCTGCTCAACCACTTACAACACCTTGCCTGTTACAAAAGTCGTTTACAATTGATTCTAGGCTTTGTCATTGTATTAAATAATGTTTTTATATGCAACTAGCGCGGCATCAGGTGATCGATGATCCTCCCAATTTACTATGTTACAAATTACATTGGCATCACATCCATTGTCGTTTATAAAATAAATTATAAACTTTTAATGGTTTAGAAGCCATACAATGCAAATTGCCCCTTATTTATCATTGCAGTCCAGCACGGATACGACCTTAGAGGCGTTCAGGCATAATCCAACGGACGTAGCGTCATACCACTGTTCGCTCGAACAAGTATTGTGCCATTGGTCCGTACCTGCGGTTCCTCTCGTACTACGCAGGAATGCTGTCGCAACAACGTTTTGTCATTAGTAGGGTAAAACTAACCTGTCTCACGACGGTCTAAACCCAGCTCACGTTCCCTTGCATGGGTGAACAATCCAACGCTTGGTGAATTTTGCTTCACAATGATAGGAAGAGCCGACATCGAAGGATCAAAAAGCGACGTCGCTATGAACGCTTGGCCGCCACAAGCCAGTTATCCCTATGGTAACTTTTCTGACACCTCTTGTTAAAAACTCTTTAAACCAAAAGGATCGATAGGCCGAGCTTTTGCTGTCCCTGTGTGTACTGAACACCGAGATCAAGTCAGCATTTGCCCTTTTGCTCTATGTGTGGTTTCTGTCCGCACTGAGCTGGCCTTGGGACACCTCCGTTATTATTTGAGAGATGTACCGCCCCAGTCAAACTCCCTACCTGGCAATGTCCTTGAATTGGATCATACCTGAGTAATTGGAGTTATACCAAATTTTCAAATTGAAAATACATAAATGCATTTTCTCATTAAAGAATTTGTTTGCGATTATATAACAAACTCGTGATACTTTGATCAAGAAGCTTGCATCAAAACCCAATACCATAAGATATAATAAATATATCCGTATAATGGCTAGGAAATGATACACGTTCCATTTAATCAAGTAAGTAAGGAAACAATAAGAGTAGTGGTATTTCATTGTCGATACCAAACCGAAATCTAATATCTCCCACTTATGCTACACCTCTTATGTCTCCTTACACTGCCAGATTAGAGTCAAGCTCAAAAGGGTCTTCTTTCCCCGCTAATTATTCCAAGCCCGTTCCCTTGGCTGTGGTTTCGCTAGATAGTAGATAGGGACAGTAGGAATCTCGTTAATCCATTCATGCGCGTCACTAATTAGATGACGAGGCATTTGGCTACCTTAAGAGAGTCATAGTTACTCCCGCCGTTGACCCGCGCTTACTTGAATTTCTTCACTTTGACATTCAGAGCACTGGGCAGAAATCACATTGTGTCAACACCCGCTAGGGCCATCACAATGCTTTGTTTTAATTAGACAGTCGGATTCCCCAAGTCCGTGCCAGTTCTGAATTGATTGTTAATTGATAATCGTTATAATTAATAAGAACTAACTGGTTTAACCCAATTAGTATTCTTAAAAATTTTAGCAAGAAAGTTCCACAATTGGCTACGTAACTAAACTATCCGGGGAACAAGTAACTACCATAAATGATAGAAACTCTATTTACCCAGAACGAGCACATAAACCATGTTATTGTTTCCCAATCAAGCCCGACTATCTCAATCTTCAGAGCCAATCCTTATCCCGAAGTTACGGATCTAATTTGCCGACTTCCCTTACCTACATTATTCTATCGACTAGAGACTCTTCACCTTGGAGACCAGCTGCGGATATTGGTACGGCCTGTTGAGAAGTTTGCGTGTCCCCACCATAAATTTTCAAGGTCCGAGGAGAAAATATCGACACAACAGTATATGTCATGCTCTTCTAGCCCATCTACCATATCTCTCTGCGAAAGACTTCCATGGTAGTACGGCTATAAAACAGAAAAGAAAACTCTTCCGATATCTCTCGACGGCTTCTTTATGGTCGTTCCTGTTGCCAGGATGAGCACGAGGCCCATATTTAATAACAAACGGATACTCAACAGGTTACGGAATTGGAACCGTATTCCCTTTCGTTCAAAATTATTCAAGTATTTAAAAATCATAAAAGATTTGACAATATTACTCACTGATTTTTTACTTGAAAATTTTCGGCTTTCGCCTTGAACTTAGGACCGACTAACTCGTGATCAACCACTGTTCACACGAAACCCTTCTCCACTTCAGTCCTCCAAGGTCTCATTCGATTATTTGCTACTACCACCAAGATCTGTGCCAATGGCAGCTCCATGAAGGCTTACGCCAAACACTTCTACGCATACCATTGTACCTTCCTACTCACTAAAGTTTCAAAATTTATATCACAAGTAATATAAATCATCTACTTTAGCGGTAATGTATAGGTATACAACTTAAGCGCCATCCATTTTAAGGGCTAGTTGCTTCGGCAGGTGAGTTGTTACACACTCCTTAGCGGATTTCGACTTCCATGATCACCGTCCTGCTGTTTTAAGCAACCAACGCCTTTCATGGTTTCTGCATGAGTTGTTAATTTGGGCACCGTAACATTACGTTTGGTTCATCCCACAGCGCCAGTTCTGCTTACCAAAAGTGGCCCACTGGGCACATTATATCATAACCTTAAACTTCATATCAAGAAAGTTAAGGTTCTTACCCATTTAAAGTTTGAGAATAGGTTAAGATCGTTTCGACCCTAAGGCCTCTAATCATTCGCTTTACCAGATAAGATTATTTTATATAACATTAAAATGCACCAGCTATCCTGAGGGAAACTTCGGAAGGAACCAGCTACTAGATGGTTCGATTGGTCTTTCGCCCCTATACTCAATTCTGACAATCGATTTGCACGTCAGAACTGTTTCGGTCTTCCATCAGGGTTTCCCCTGACTTCAACCTGATCAAGTATAGTTCACCATCTTTCGGGTCACAGCATATATGCTCAAGGTACGTTCCAGTTAGAGGCATAAATAATATAAATATTATCATACATAACTATATAGAACGCCCCGGGATTGTGTTAATTATCTATAAATAGTTAAAAAACTAATCCCATTATTAGTCAAGTTAATTACGCTATTAGGTTTATCTCCCAATAACTTGCACATATGTTAGACTCCTTGGTCCGTGTTTCAAGACGGGTCCCGAAGGTATCCTGAATCTTTCGCATTGTTAATCATACAAATGCATATAATAAACACAAAAATCAATGATAATTATGCCATTATATAATTTCGAAAAATTAACGCACTGTATTAATTTTAATTTATCAACACTTTATCAAATTAATGACATTTATTCTATGTTAAAATGCAAGCATAATAATTTGAATAAACTATAAGTCATATTTTATGATAAATTTGTTATATGCTAATAGATTACAATGTCCTTATATGGAAAAAATGCACACTATTATTATAATATTGTTAAAATATTACAACTTTAATGATGAATTTTCCATAACGGATATTCAGGTTCATCGGGCTTAACCTCTAAGCAGTTTCACGTACTGTTTAACTCTCTATTCAGAGTTCTTTTCAACTTTCCCTCACGGTACTTGTTTACTATCGGTCTCATGGTTATATTTAGTTTTAGATGGAGTTTACCACCCACTTAGTGCTGCACTATCAAGCAACACGACTCTTTGGAAACATCATCTAGTAATCATTAACGTTATACGGGCCTGGCACCCTCTATGGGTAAATGGCCTCATTTAAGAAGGACTTAAATCGTTAATTTCTCATACTAGAATATTGACGCTCCATACACTGCATCTCACGTTTGCCATATAGACAAAGTGACTTAGTGCTGAACTGATTTCTTTTCGCTCGCCGCTACTAAGAAAATCCTGGTTAGTTTCTTTTCCTCCCCTAATTAATATGCTTAAATTCAGGGGGTAGTCCCATATGAGTTGAGGTTGTATATACGTATATTAAAATTTATAATGATAATTACACTATATTATTATATATATAGAGCGTTCTCATAATGAAATCATTATAATATTCGTATTTTATAACGAATATCACGAAGAATATTAAATATTTATATTTACAACAAAATTTCCTTTCGAAACATTAATAAGAGGCAATTCTAGATGAAAAAACTTTAATTATTTTTTTATGCTAGACATTCCTCAGTATTATTTGATTCAAAAAGGACAAAAAAATATATATTTTTCTTCGTTCTTCTCACACAAATATATACAACAATGAGAGATAATGCGTTTCCATTTAATATCAATATTATGAATATATATATATATACATATCCAATAATATACAATATGCTTAAAAATTTCGTAAAATTTTTAAACAACTTATTTAGCATAGTCTTACAACCCTCAACCATATGTAGTCCAAGCAGCACTATAAAATTAATTAAAGTACCAAACAGCATGGACTGCGATATGCGTTCAAAATGTCGATGTTCATGTGTCCTGCAGTTCACACGATGACGCACAGTTTGCTGCGTTCTTCATCGACCCATGAGCCGAGTGATCCACCGCTTAGAGTGATTAAAATTTGTTTATTCATTTATTTGTCAGATATGTCTTTATTGAAAGAAATTAAAAATACACCATTTTACTGGCATATATCAATTCCTTCAATAAATTTTAATTTTATCCTAAAAGAATGTTGCGAAATGTCTTAGTTTTATATAAACGATATATTACCATATTGTTAAATAATATAATATGTATTTTGGCTTGTTTGATAATTATCAATTTATATAAAAGTATTAACCTGAAATCAGGTACAACATTGTACTTTTTAGGCTGTTGCATTAACCAATGTATGCCCATAGCTATGATGGACAATACATATTCGCAACGCGTGCATACTATGGTACATATGCACACAGATTTTATAAATCAATATTATTGTAATAATATCATCAATATGTATTTATATATTAATTGCTACACACATAGAACACAATGTTATATGTATAGCTACTACTAAATGAGTATATTGGCAATATAATTAATTAATATAAACATATAATATATACAACTGAATATATTTTTTTTTACAATTATGATTTTATAAAAACATATTTTGTTTGGTAAATTGGCAATATATATATATTTTTGTTAACGGTAGAAACATACAATAATGATCCTTCCGCAGGTTCACCTACGGAAACCTTGTTACGACTTTTACTTCCTCTAAATAATCAAGTTCGGTCAACTTTTGCGAAACAACCGTAACACGCAAGGCGTCACAGTGATCACGTCCGGAGACCTCACTAAATAATTCAATCGGTAGTAGCGACGGGCGGTGTGTACAAAGGGCAGGGACGTAATCAATGCGAGTTAATGACTCACACTTACTGGGAATTCCAAGTTCATGTGAACAGTTTCAGTTCACAATCCCAAGCATGAAAGTGGTTCAGCGGTTTACCCGGACCTCTCGGTCTAGGAAATACACGTTGATACTTTCATTGTAGCGCGCGTGCAGCCCAGGACATCTAAGGGCATCACAGACCTGTTATTGCTCAATCTCATTATTGCTAGACGCAATTTGTCCATTTAAGAAGCTAGTGTCCTTATAATGGGACAAACCAACAGGTACGGCTCCACTTATATAAACACATTCAAACACAATAAACATTTTACTGCCACCATGAATGAAGGCTATATAAGCTTCAACACCATAATCCTGAAGATATCTATTTAATATATTTGAGTCTCGTTCGTTATCGGAATTAACCAGACAAATCACTCCACGAACTAAGAACGGCCATGCACCACCACCCATAGATTCGAGAAAGAGCTATCAATCTGTCTTACACACTTATGTTCGGACCTGGTAAGTTTTCCCGTGTTGAGTCAAATTAAGCCGCAGGCTCCACTCCTGGTGGTGCCCTTCCGTCAATTCCTTTAAGTTTCAGCTTTGCAACCATACTTCCCCCGGAGCCCAAAAGCTTTGGTTTCCCGGGAAGCGACTGAGAGAGCCATAAAAGTAGCTACACCCAATTGCTAGCTGGCATCGTTTATGGTTAGAACTAGGGCGGTATCTGATCGCCTTCGAACCTCTAACTTTCGTTCTTGATTAATGAAAACATCTTTGGCAAATGCTTTCGCTTAAGTTAGTCTTACGACGGTCCAAGAATTTCACCTCTCGCGTCGTAATACTAATGCCCCCAAACTGCTTCTATTAATCATTACCTCTTGATCTGAAAACCAATGAAAGCAGAACAGAGGTCTTATTTCATTATCCCATGCACAGAATATTCAGGCATTTGAAGCCTGCTTTAAGCACTCTAATTTGTTCAAAGTAATTGTACCGGCCCACAATAACACTCGATGAAGAGCACTAATGCAGGTTTTTAAATAGGAGGAATATATAAAAAAATACAAGTACTTAATTATATATAAGAACTCCACCGGTAATACGCTTACATACATAAAGGTATAGTACTAACCACAATTGTAAGTTGTACTACCCGTATGAAGCACAAGTTCAACTACGAACGTTTTAACCGCAACAACTTTAATATACGCTATTGGAGCTGGAATTACCGCGGCTGCTGGCACCAGACTTGCCCTCCAATTGGTCCTTGTTAAAGGATTTAAAGTGTACTCATTCCAATTACAGGGCCTCGGATATGAGTCCTGTATTGTTATTTTTCGTCACTACCTCCCCGAGCTGGGAGTGGGTAATTTACGCGCCTGCTGCCTTCCTTAGATGTGGTAGCCGTTTCTCAGGCTCCCTCTCCGGAATCGAACCCTGATTCCCCGTTACCCGTTGCAACCATGGTAGTCCTAGATACTACCATCAAAAGTTGATAGGGCAGACATTTGAAAGATCTGTCGTCGGTACAAGACCATACGATCTGCATGTTATCTAGAGTTCAACCAATGTAACGATCTTGCGATCGCTTGGTTTTAGCCTAATAAAAGCACACGTCCCATAAGGTCCGTGTTTTAATTGCATGTATTAGCTCTAGAATTACCACAGTTATCCAAGTAACTGTTAACGATCTAAGGAACCATAACTGATATAATGAGCCTTTTGCGGTTTCACTTTTAATTCGTGTGTACTTAGACATGCATGGCTTAATCTTTGAGACAAGCATATAACTACTGGCAGGATCAACCAGAATAATGTTTTCGTTTCGTGCGCATACGCTCACATATGTAAATATTTGACAACTCAATAATACTTTTGAATAAAAAAAAAAATAAATAAATATTTTTTATCAACAGTTTATGAGAATTTGTTAAACGATTGTGGCCATTTTTATATAGCATTCACATTCGCCATTTTTCTCTATATAAATATATATATTTTATTATATACATTTTTTTTTCGTTCAAAAATATCTTTTTATTTGCACTTAATATATTATCACACGTATATAGGCTTAAACCAATATTAATTGTGTTTAAACTATGTATTTTGACAACAAATTTAAAATTTATCCAATTTCGTATGCGTTTTTTGTGATATACATTAAATAAAACCAAACACATGAGTTCATGTGGAATGGAATTTATATATTTTGGCAATATTTGAATTTGCATATAAATCGCTTTGATTATATGCTGGTACATTGTTGAAATGGCACTCATACAATATTTAATCATATAAGACCATTTCCAAAAATTCACGATAATAATTCGAAACAGAAATGATATATACTAAATAGTATATATCTTGGTTAGTTTCACTATATTATCTTTATTAAGATCAATTTGAAAACAAATATCTCCTATTAAACACTACTTTGAGTATAATGACAACATATAATAATATTATATACAATACTGTACCAAATATTGTATACAATACCGATGGACATCAACTGTCCATCATGTATAGGTTTTCTGCCACGCTTTCCGCAAATCGGGTATTTTTGCTTTAGAGTGCCTCTTAACAATAGTTTCTTTTCGTATTTTAATAAAAAATACAATACTATCACTTCAAAATTATTCATATATATTAAGAAATATATATATATTCATATAAAATACACAGACATTGTCGGCTAAGTATATTCCCCATATCATATGAAATAAATTAATAATTTTTCATTATAAAATTTTCATATGAAATATACCATGCACGAGACTACCACTCCCTATATAGGTTTTCTGCCACGCTTTCCGCAAATCGGGTATTTTTACTTGAGAGTGCCTCTTAACAATAGTTTCTTTTCGTATTTTAATAAAAAATACAATACTATCACTTCAAAATTATTCATATATATTAAGAAATATATATATATTCATATAAAATACACAGACATTGCCGGCTAAGTATATTCCCCATATCATATGAAATAAATTAATAATTTTTCATTATAAAATTTTCATATGAAATATACCATGCACGAGACTACCACTCCCTATATAGGTTTTCTGCCACGCTTTCCGCAAATCGGGTATTTTTACTTGAGAGTGCCTCTTAACAATAGTTTCTTTTCGTATTTTAATAAAAAATACAATACTATCACTTCAAAATTATTCATATATATTAAGAAATATATATATATTCATATAAAATACACAGACATTGCCGGCTAAGTATATTCCCCATATCATATGAAATAAATTAATAATTTTTCATTATAAAATTTTCATATGAAATATACCATGCACGAGACTACCACTCCCTATATAGGTTTTCTGCCACGCTTTCCGCAAATCGGGTATTTTTACTTGAGAGTACCTTTTAAAAATAGTTTCTTTTCGTATTTTAATACAAAATACTATACTATCACTTCAAAATTATTCATATATATTAAGAAAAATATATATACGCATATAAAATAAACAGACATTGCCGACTTAGTATGTTCCCCATATCATATGAAATTAAATTAATTATTTTTATTACATTCATCATTCATTTACATGAAAAATATCATATCAGCTGGTATCTTTGCTTTAATTTCACATATACACGTAATATATCTATTTATATTAAATACATTTTTATATTTTCTATATTTATAATCGCATTATGATTATGTTATAATGTTATATTATATATGAGAAACATTCCCATATCCATATCCATATCCATATCCATATCCATATAAAACCTAATATTGATATTTTATAGCACACCTCGGCGTTATTTGTTATTTTTATTCATTATAACACAATGTCAAAAATATACATATATTTTTGTAAATATGTATATAAAATATATCATTATATTTTCTCTATTCAAAATCAAATCATGCTCATGTTATAATTTTAAGGATATGGTGAATGTTTCCCCATATCCATAATATTGTCATTTTATATACAAAACTATTTAATTCTTGCATTTATATCACATATCATTGAATTCCAATATTAGAAATACTGCCAAGTTCCACAAACGACCACTCCAAATATACATATATTTGTACATATGTATATAAAATATATCTTTATATTTTCTGTATTCATAATCAAATCATGCTCATGTTATAATTTTTAGGATATGGGAAACATTTCACATACCCAATAATATTATCACATTTTATATACCAAACTATTTAATTCTTGCATTCATATCACATATCATTAAATTCCAATATTAGAAATACTTCCAAGTTCCACAAACGACCACTCCAAATATACATATATTTGTACATATGTATATAAAATATATCTTTATATTTTCTGTATTCATAATCAAATCATGCTCATGTTATAATTTTTAGGATATGGGAAACATTTCACATACCCAATAATATTATCACATTTTATATACCAAACTATTTAATTCTTGCATTCATATCACATATCATTAAATTCCAATATTAGAAATACTTCCAAGTTCCATATACGATCACTCCATGCTTTTTGCATTCATATTATTTCATATATACATTCACATTTGCACATATGCATATACACTATGTTTCGTGTGTTCACATAATAAAATTTTTATAAGTATCATTTCATATGTAATTAAGTATAACAAACTTATAATATAACATTATATTCATATTCAAGCCAACGTAATTTATATAGGATAAATAATTTATCCATATTTATATAAAATATATTCTTTTTAATATATATCTATATATAAATATATATTACCATTTATAGGTATATATTCATATAAATATATAAAAATAATTTTCATATATAAAGAATAAATTTATATATATCGAATCATCAAGCAAAGGATAAGCTTCAGTGGATCGCAGTATGGCAGCTGCTCAACCACTTACAACACCTTGCCTGTTACAAAAGTCGTTTACAATTGATTCTAGGCTTTGTCATTGTATTAAATAATGTTTTTATATGCAACTAGCGCGGCATCAGGTGATCGATGATCCTCCCAATTTACTATGTTACAAATTACATTGGCATCACATCCATTGTCGTTTATAAAATAAATTATAAACTTTTAATGGTTTAGAAGCCATACAATGCAAATTGCCCCTTATTTATCATTGCAGTCCAGCACGGATACGACCTTAGAGGCGTTCAGGCATAATCCAACGGACGTAGCGTCATACCACTGTTCGCTCGAACAAGTATTGTGCCATTGGTCCGTACCTGCGGTTCCTCTCGTACTACGCAGGAATGCTGTCGCAACAACGTTTTGTCATTAGTAGGGTAAAACTAACCTGTCTCACGACGGTCTAAACCCAGCTCACGTTCCCTTGCATGGGTGAACAATCCAACGCTTGGTGAATTTTGCTTCACAATGATAGGAAGAGCCGACATCGAAGGATCAAAAAGCGACGTCGCTATGAACGCTTGGCCGCCACAAGCCAGTTATCCCTATGGTAACTTTTCTGACACCTCTTGTTAAAAACTCTTTAAACCAAAAGGATCGATAGGCCGAGCTTTTGCTGTCCCTGTGTGTACTGAACACCGAGATCAAGTCAGCATTTGCCCTTTTGCTCTATGTGTGGTTTCTGTCCGCACTGAGCTGGCCTTGGGACACCTCCGTTATTATTTGAGAGATGTACCGCCCCAGTCAAACTCCCTACCTGGCAATGTCCTTGAATTGGATCATACCTGAGTAATTGGAGTTATACCAAATTTTCAAATTGAAAATACATAAATGCATTTTCTCATTAAAGAATTTGTTTGCGATTATATAACAAACTCGTGATACTTTGATCAAGAAGCTTGCATCAAAACCCAATACCATAAGATATAATAAATATATCCGTATAATGGCTAGGAAATGATACACGTTCCATTTAATCAAGTAAGTAAGGAAACAATAAGAGTAGTGGTATTTCATTGTCGATACCAAACCGAAATCTAATATCTCCCACTTATGCTACACCTCTTATGTCTCCTTACACTGCCAGATTAGAGTCAAGCTCAAAAGGGTCTTCTTTCCCCGCTAATTATTCCAAGCCCGTTCCCTTGGCTGTGGTTTCGCTAGATAGTAGATAGGGACAGTAGGAATCTCGTTAATCCATTCATGCGCGTCACTAATTAGATGACGAGGCATTTGGCTACCTTAAGAGAGTCATAGTTACTCCCGCCGTTGACCCGCGCTTACTTGAATTTCTTCACTTTGACATTCAGAGCACTGGGCAGAAATCACATTGTGTCAACACCCGCTAGGGCCATCACAATGCTTTGTTTTAATTAGACAGTCGGATTCCCCAAGTCCGTGCCAGTTCTGAATTGATTGTTAATTGATAATCGTTATAATTAATAAGAACTAACTGGTTTAACCCAATTAGTATTCTTAAAAATTTTAGCAAGAAAGTTCCACAATTGGCTACGTAACTAAACTATCCGGGGAACAAGTAACTACCATAAATGATAGAAACTCTATTTACCCAGAACGAGCACATAAACCATGTTATTGTTTCCCAATCAAGCCCGACTATCTCAATCTTCAGAGCCAATCCTTATCCCGAAGTTACGGATCTAATTTGCCGACTTCCCTTACCTACATTATTCTATCGACTAGAGACTCTTCACCTTGGAGACCAGCTGCGGATATTGGTACGGCCTGTTGAGAAGTTTGCGTGTCCCCACCATAAATTTTCAAGGTCCGAGGAGAAAATATCGACACAACAGTATATGTCATGCTCTTCTAGCCCATCTACCATATCTCTCTGCGAAAGACTTCCATGGTAGTACGGCTATAAAACAGAAAAGAAAACTCTTCCGATATCTCTCGACGGCTTCTTTATGGTCGTTCCTGTTGCCAGGATGAGCACGAGGCCCATATTTAATAACAAACGGATACTCAACAGGTTACGGAATTGGAACCGTATTCCCTTTCGTTCAAAATTATTCAAGTATTTAAAAATCATAAAAGATTTGACAATATTACTCACTGATTTTTTACTTGAAAATTTTCGGCTTTCGCCTTGAACTTAGGACCGACTAACTCGTGATCAACCACTGTTCACACGAAACCCTTCTCCACTTCAGTCCTCCAAGGTCTCATTCGATTATTTGCTACTACCACCAAGATCTGTGCCAATGGCAGCTCCATGAAGGCTTACGCCAAACACTTCTACGCATACCATTGTACCTTCCTACTCACTAAAGTTTCAAAATTTATATCACAAGTAATATAAATCATCTACTTTAGCGGTAATGTATAGGTATACAACTTAAGCGCCATCCATTTTAAGGGCTAGTTGCTTCGGCAGGTGAGTTGTTACACACTCCTTAGCGGATTTCGACTTCCATGATCACCGTCCTGCTGTTTTAAGCAACCAACGCCTTTCATGGTTTCTGCATGAGTTGTTAATTTGGGCACCGTAACATTACGTTTGGTTCATCCCACAGCGCCAGTTCTGCTTACCAAAAGTGGCCCACTGGGCACATTATATCATAACCTTAAACTTCATATCAAGAAAGTTAAGGTTCTTACCCATTTAAAGTTTGAGAATAGGTTAAGATCGTTTCGACCCTAAGGCCTCTAATCATTCGCTTTACCAGATAAGATTATTTTATATAACATTAAAATGCACCAGCTATCCTGAGGGAAACTTCGGAAGGAACCAGCTACTAGATGGTTCGATTGGTCTTTCGCCCCTATACTCAATTCTGACAATCGATTTGCACGTCAGAACTGTTTCGGTCTTCCATCAGGGTTTCCCCTGACTTCAACCTGATCAAGTATAGTTCACCATCTTTCGGGTCACAGCATATATGCTCAAGGTACGTTCCAGTTAGAGGCATAAATAATATAAATATTATCATACATAACTATATAGAACGCCCCGGGATTGTGTTAATTATCTATAAATAGTTAAAAAACTAATCCCATTATTAGTCAAGTTAATTACGCTATTAGGTTTATCTCCCAATAACTTGCACATATGTTAGACTCCTTGGTCCGTGTTTCAAGACGGGTCCCGAAGGTATCCTGAATCTTTCGCATTGTTAATCATACAAATGCATATAATAAACACAAAAATCAATGATAATTATGCCATTATATAATTTCGAAAAATTAACGCACTGTATTAATTTTAATTTATCAACACTTTATCAAATTAATGACATTTATTCTATGTTAAAATGCAAGCATAATAATTTGAATAAACTATAAGTCATATTTTATGATAAATTTGTTATATGCTAATAGATTACAATGTCCTTATATGGAAAAAATGCACACTATTATTATAATATTGTTAAAATATTACAACTTTAATGATGAATTTTCCATAACGGATATTCAGGTTCATCGGGCTTAACCTCTAAGCAGTTTCACGTACTGTTTAACTCTCTATTCAGAGTTCTTTTCAACTTTCCCTCACGGTACTTGTTTACTATCGGTCTCATGGTTATATTTAGTTTTAGATGGAGTTTACCACCCACTTAGTGCTGCACTATCAAGCAACACGACTCTTTGGAAACATCATCTAGTAATCATTAACGTTATACGGGCCTGGCACCCTCTATGGGTAAATGGCCTCATTTAAGAAGGACTTAAATCGTTAATTTCTCATACTAGAATATTGACGCTCCATACACTGCATCTCACGTTTGCCATATAGACAAAGTGACTTAGTGCTGAACTGATTTCTTTTCGCTCGCCGCTACTAAGAAAATCCTGGTTAGTTTCTTTTCCTCCCCTAATTAATATGCTTAAATTCAGGGGGTAGTCCCATATGAGTTGAGGTTGTATATACGTATATTAAAATTTATAATGATAATTACACTATATTATTATATATATAGAGCGTTCTCATAATGAAATCATTATAATATTCGTATTTTATAACGAATATCACGAAGAATATTAAATATTTATATTTACAACAAAATTTCCTTTCGAAACATTAATAAGAGGCAATTCTAGATGAAAAAACTTTAATTATTTTTTTATGCTAGACATTCCTCAGTATTATTTGATTCAAAAAGGACAAAAAAATATATATTTTTCTTCGTTCTTCTCACACAAATATATACAACAATGAGAGATAATGCGTTTCCATTTAATATCAATATTATGAATATATATATATATACATATCCAATAATATACAATATGCTTAAAAATTTCGTAAAATTTTTAAACAACTTATTTAGCATAGTCTTACAACCCTCAACCATATGTAGTCCAAGCAGCACTATAAAATTAATTAAAGTACCAAACAGCATGGACTGCGATATGCGTTCAAAATGTCGATGTTCATGTGTCCTGCAGTTCACACGATGACGCACAGTTTGCTGCGTTCTTCATCGACCCATGAGCCGAGTGATCCACCGCTTAGAGTGATTAAAATTTGTTTATTCATTTATTTGTCAGATATGTCTTTATTGAAAGAAATTAAAAATACACCATTTTACTGGCATATATCAATTCCTTCAATAAATTTTAATTTTATCCTAAAAGAATGTTGCGAAATGTCTTAGTTTTATATAAACGATATATTACCATATTGTTAAATAATATAATATGTATTTTGGCTTGTTTGATAATTATCAATTTATATAAAAGTATTAACCTGAAATCAGGTACAACATTGTACTTTTTAGGCTGTTGCATTAACCAATGTATGCCCATAGCTATGATGGACAATACATATTCGCAACGCGTGCATACTATGGTACATATGCACACAGATTTTATAAATCAATATTATTGTAATAATATCATCAATATGTATTTATATATTAATTGCTACACACATAGAACACAATGTTATATGTATAGCTACTACTAAATGAGTATATTGGCAATATAATTAATTAATATAAACATATAATATATACAACTGAATATATTTTTTTTTACAATTATGATTTTATAAAAACATATTTTGTTTGGTAAATTGGCAATATATATATATTTTTGTTAACGGTAGAAACATACAATAATGATCCTTCCGCAGGTTCACCTACGGAAACCTTGTTACGACTTTTACTTCCTCTAAATAATCAAGTTCGGTCAACTTTTGCGAAACAACCGTAACACGCAAGGCGTCACAGTGATCACGTCCGGAGACCTCACTAAATAATTCAATCGGTAGTAGCGACGGGCGGTGTGTACAAAGGGCAGGGACGTAATCAATGCGAGTTAATGACTCACACTTACTGGGAATTCCAAGTTCATGTGAACAGTTTCAGTTCACAATCCCAAGCATGAAAGTGGTTCAGCGGTTTACCCGGACCTCTCGGTCTAGGAAATACACGTTGATACTTTCATTGTAGCGCGCGTGCAGCCCAGGACATCTAAGGGCATCACAGACCTGTTATTGCTCAATCTCATTATTGCTAGACGCAATTTGTCCATTTAAGAAGCTAGTGTCCTTATAATGGGACAAACCAACAGGTACGGCTCCACTTATATAAACACATTCAAACACAATAAACATTTTACTGCCACCATGAATGAAGGCTATATAAGCTTCAACACCATAATCCTGAAGATATCTATTTAATATATTTGAGTCTCGTTCGTTATCGGAATTAACCAGACAAATCACTCCACGAACTAAGAACGGCCATGCACCACCACCCATAGATTCGAGAAAGAGCTATCAATCTGTCTTACACACTTATGTTCGGACCTGGTAAGTTTTCCCGTGTTGAGTCAAATTAAGCCGCAGGCTCCACTCCTGGTGGTGCCCTTCCGTCAATTCCTTTAAGTTTCAGCTTTGCAACCATACTTCCCCCGGAGCCCAAAAGCTTTGGTTTCCCGGGAAGCGACTGAGAGAGCCATAAAAGTAGCTACACCCAATTGCTAGCTGGCATCGTTTATGGTTAGAACTAGGGCGGTATCTGATCGCCTTCGAACCTCTAACTTTCGTTCTTGATTAATGAAAACATCTTTGGCAAATGCTTTCGCTTAAGTTAGTCTTACGACGGTCCAAGAATTTCACCTCTCGCGTCGTAATACTAATGCCCCCAAACTGCTTCTATTAATCATTACCTCTTGATCTGAAAACCAATGAAAGCAGAACAGAGGTCTTATTTCATTATCCCATGCACAGAATATTCAGGCATTTGAAGCCTGCTTTAAGCACTCTAATTTGTTCAAAGTAATTGTACCGGCCCACAATAACACTCGATGAAGAGCACTAATGCAGGTTTTTAAATAGGAGGAATATATAAAAAAATACAAGTACTTAATTATATATAAGAACTCCACCGGTAATACGCTTACATACATAAAGGTATAGTACTAACCACAATTGTAAGTTGTACTACCCGTATGAAGCACAAGTTCAACTACGAACGTTTTAACCGCAACAACTTTAATATACGCTATTGGAGCTGGAATTACCGCGGCTGCTGGCACCAGACTTGCCCTCCAATTGGTCCTTGTTAAAGGATTTAAAGTGTACTCATTCCAATTACAGGGCCTCGGATATGAGTCCTGTATTGTTATTTTTCGTCACTACCTCCCCGAGCTGGGAGTGGGTAATTTACGCGCCTGCTGCCTTCCTTAGATGTGGTAGCCGTTTCTCAGGCTCCCTCTCCGGAATCGAACCCTGATTCCCCGTTACCCGTTGCAACCATGGTAGTCCTAGATACTACCATCAAAAGTTGATAGGGCAGACATTTGAAAGATCTGTCGTCGGTACAAGACCATACGATCTGCATGTTATCTAGAGTTCAACCAATGTAACGATCTTGCGATCGCTTGGTTTTAGCCTAATAAAAGCACACGTCCCATAAGGTCCGTGTTTTAATTGCATGTATTAGCTCTAGAATTACCACAGTTATCCAAGTAACTGTTAACGATCTAAGGAACCATAACTGATATAATGAGCCTTTTGCGGTTTCACTTTTAATTCGTGTGTACTTAGACATGCATGGCTTAATCTTTGAGACAAGCATATAACTACTGGCAGGATCAACCAGAATAATGTTTTCGTTTCGTGCGCATACGCTCACATATGTAAATATTTGACAACTCAATAATACTTTTGAATAAAAAAAAAAATAAATAAATATTTTTTATCAACAGTTTATGAGAATTTGTTAAACGATTGTGGCCATTTTTATATAGCATTCACATTCGCCATTTTTCTCTATATAAATATATATATTTTATTATATACATTTTTTTTTCGTTCAAAAATATCTTTTTATTTGCACTTAATATATTATCACACGTATATAGGCTTAAACCAATATTAATTGTGTTTAAACTATGTATTTTGACAACAAATTTAAAATTTATCCAATTTCGTATGCGTTTTTTGTGATATACATTAAATAAAACCAAACACATGAGTTCATGTGGAATGGAATTTATATATTTTGGCAATATTTGAATTTGCATATAAATCGCTTTGATTATATGCTGGTACATTGTTGAAATGGCACTCATACAATATTTAATCATATAAGACCATTTCCAAAAATTCACGATAATAATTCGAAACAGAAATGATATATACTAAATAGTATATATCTTGGTTAGTTTCACTATATTATCTTTATTAAGATCAATTTGAAAACAAATATCTCCTATTAAACACTACTTTGAGTATAATGACAACATATAATAATATTATATACAATACTGTACCAAATATTGTATACAATACCGATGGACATCAACTGTCCATCATGTATAGGTTTTCTGCCACGCTTTCCGCAAATCGGGTATTTTTGCTTTAGAGTGCCTCTTAACAATAGTTTCTTTTCGTATTTTAATAAAAAATACAATACTATCACTTCAAAATTATTCATATATATTAAGAAATATATATATATTCATATAAAATACACAGACATTGTCGGCTAAGTATATTCCCCATATCATATGAAATAAATTAATAATTTTTCATTATAAAATTTTCATATGAAATATACCATGCACGAGACTACCACTCCCTATATAGGTTTTCTGCCACGCTTTCCGCAAATCGGGTATTTTTACTTGAGAGTGCCTCTTAACAATAGTTTCTTTTCGTATTTTAATAAAAAATACAATACTATCACTTCAAAATTATTCATATATATTAAGAAATATATATATATTCATATAAAATACACAGACATTGCCGGCTAAGTATATTCCCCATATCATATGAAATAAATTAATAATTTTTCATTATAAAATTTTCATATGAAATATACCATGCACGAGACTACCACTCCCTATATAGGTTTTCTGCCACGCTTTCCGCAAATCGGGTATTTTTACTTGAGAGTGCCTCTTAACAATAGTTTCTTTTCGTATTTTAATAAAAAATACAATACTATCACTTCAAAATTATTCATATATATTAAGAAATATATATATATTCATATAAAATACACAGACATTGCCGGCTAAGTATATTCCCCATATCATATGAAATAAATTAATAATTTTTCATTATAAAATTTTCATATGAAATATACCATGCACGAGACTACCACTCCCTATATAGGTTTTCTGCCACGCTTTCCGCAAATCGGGTATTTTTACTTGAGAGTACCTTTTAAAAATAGTTTCTTTTCGTATTTTAATACAAAATACTATACTATCACTTCAAAATTATTCATATATATTAAGAAAAATATATATACGCATATAAAATAAACAGACATTGCCGACTTAGTATGTTCCCCATATCATATGAAATTAAATTAATTATTTTTATTACATTCATCATTCATTTACATGAAAAATATCATATCAGCTGGTATCTTTGCTTTAATTTCACATATACACGTAATATATCTATTTATATTAAATACATTTTTATATTTTCTATATTTATAATCGCATTATGATTATGTTATAATGTTATATTATATATGAGAAACATTCCCATATCCATATCCATATCCATATCCATATCCATATAAAACCTAATATTGATATTTTATAGCACACCTCGGCGTTATTTGTTATTTTTATTCATTATAACACAATGTCAAAAATATACATATATTTTTGTAAATATGTATATAAAATATATCATTATATTTTCTCTATTCAAAATCAAATCATGCTCATGTTATAATTTTAAGGATATGGTGAATGTTTCCCCATATCCATAATATTGTCATTTTATATACAAAACTATTTAATTCTTGCATTTATATCACATATCATTGAATTCCAATATTAGAAATACTGCCAAGTTCCACAAACGACCACTCCAAATATACATATATTTGTACATATGTATATAAAATATATCTTTATATTTTCTGTATTCATAATCAAATCATGCTCATGTTATAATTTTTAGGATATGGGAAACATTTCACATACCCAATAATATTATCACATTTTATATACCAAACTATTTAATTCTTGCATTCATATCACATATCATTAAATTCCAATATTAGAAATACTTCCAAGTTCCACAAACGACCACTCCAAATATACATATATTTGTACATATGTATATAAAATATATCTTTATATTTTCTGTATTCATAATCAAATCATGCTCATGTTATAATTTTTAGGATATGGGAAACATTTCACATACCCAATAATATTATCACATTTTATATACCAAACTATTTAATTCTTGCATTCATATCACATATCATTAAATTCCAATATTAGAAATACTTCCAAGTTCCATATACGATCACTCCATGCTTTTTGCATTCATATTATTTCATATATACATTCACATTTGCACATATGCATATACACTATGTTTCGTGTGTTCACATAATAAAATTTTTATAAGTATCATTTCATATGTAATTAAGTATAACAAACTTATAATATAACATTATATTCATATTCAAGCCAACGTAATTTATATAGGATAAATAATTTATCCATATTTATATAAAATATATTCTTTTTAATATATATCTATATATAAATATATATTACCATTTATAGGTATATATTCATATAAATATATAAAAATAATTTTCATATATAAAGAATAAATTTATATATATCGAATCATCAAGCAAAGGATAAGCTTCAGTGGATCGCAGTATGGCAGCTGCTCAACCACTTACAACACCTTGCCTGTTACAAAAGTCGTTTACAATTGATTCTAGGCTTTGTCATTGTATTAAATAATGTTTTTATATGCAACTAGCGCGGCATCAGGTGATCGATGATCCTCCCAATTTACTATGTTACAAATTACATTGGCATCACATCCATTGTCGTTTATAAAATAAATTATAAACTTTTAATGGTTTAGAAGCCATACAATGCAAATTGCCCCTTATTTATCATTGCAGTCCAGCACGGATACGACCTTAGAGGCGTTCAGGCATAATCCAACGGACGTAGCGTCATACCACTGTTCGCTCGAACAAGTATTGTGCCATTGGTCCGTACCTGCGGTTCCTCTCGTACTACGCAGGAATGCTGTCGCAACAACGTTTTGTCATTAGTAGGGTAAAACTAACCTGTCTCACGACGGTCTAAACCCAGCTCACGTTCCCTTGCATGGGTGAACAATCCAACGCTTGGTGAATTTTGCTTCACAATGATAGGAAGAGCCGACATCGAAGGATCAAAAAGCGACGTCGCTATGAACGCTTGGCCGCCACAAGCCAGTTATCCCTATGGTAACTTTTCTGACACCTCTTGTTAAAAACTCTTTAAACCAAAAGGATCGATAGGCCGAGCTTTTGCTGTCCCTGTGTGTACTGAACACCGAGATCAAGTCAGCATTTGCCCTTTTGCTCTATGTGTGGTTTCTGTCCGCACTGAGCTGGCCTTGGGACACCTCCGTTATTATTTGAGAGATGTACCGCCCCAGTCAAACTCCCTACCTGGCAATGTCCTTGAATTGGATCATACCTGAGTAATTGGAGTTATACCAAATTTTCAAATTGAAAATACATAAATGCATTTTCTCATTAAAGAATTTGTTTGCGATTATATAACAAACTCGTGATACTTTGATCAAGAAGCTTGCATCAAAACCCAATACCATAAGATATAATAAATATATCCGTATAATGGCTAGGAAATGATACACGTTCCATTTAATCAAGTAAGTAAGGAAACAATAAGAGTAGTGGTATTTCATTGTCGATACCAAACCGAAATCTAATATCTCCCACTTATGCTACACCTCTTATGTCTCCTTACACTGCCAGATTAGAGTCAAGCTCAAAAGGGTCTTCTTTCCCCGCTAATTATTCCAAGCCCGTTCCCTTGGCTGTGGTTTCGCTAGATAGTAGATAGGGACAGTAGGAATCTCGTTAATCCATTCATGCGCGTCACTAATTAGATGACGAGGCATTTGGCTACCTTAAGAGAGTCATAGTTACTCCCGCCGTTGACCCGCGCTTACTTGAATTTCTTCACTTTGACATTCAGAGCACTGGGCAGAAATCACATTGTGTCAACACCCGCTAGGGCCATCACAATGCTTTGTTTTAATTAGACAGTCGGATTCCCCAAGTCCGTGCCAGTTCTGAATTGATTGTTAATTGATAATCGTTATAATTAATAAGAACTAACTGGTTTAACCCAATTAGTATTCTTAAAAATTTTAGCAAGAAAGTTCCACAATTGGCTACGTAACTAAACTATCCGGGGAACAAGTAACTACCATAAATGATAGAAACTCTATTTACCCAGAACGAGCACATAAACCATGTTATTGTTTCCCAATCAAGCCCGACTATCTCAATCTTCAGAGCCAATCCTTATCCCGAAGTTACGGATCTAATTTGCCGACTTCCCTTACCTACATTATTCTATCGACTAGAGACTCTTCACCTTGGAGACCAGCTGCGGATATTGGTACGGCCTGTTGAGAAGTTTGCGTGTCCCCACCATAAATTTTCAAGGTCCGAGGAGAAAATATCGACACAACAGTATATGTCATGCTCTTCTAGCCCATCTACCATATCTCTCTGCGAAAGACTTCCATGGTAGTACGGCTATAAAACAGAAAAGAAAACTCTTCCGATATCTCTCGACGGCTTCTTTATGGTCGTTCCTGTTGCCAGGATGAGCACGAGGCCCATATTTAATAACAAACGGATACTCAACAGGTTACGGAATTGGAACCGTATTCCCTTTCGTTCAAAATTATTCAAGTATTTAAAAATCATAAAAGATTTGACAATATTACTCACTGATTTTTTACTTGAAAATTTTCGGCTTTCGCCTTGAACTTAGGACCGACTAACTCGTGATCAACCACTGTTCACACGAAACCCTTCTCCACTTCAGTCCTCCAAGGTCTCATTCGATTATTTGCTACTACCACCAAGATCTGTGCCAATGGCAGCTCCATGAAGGCTTACGCCAAACACTTCTACGCATACCATTGTACCTTCCTACTCACTAAAGTTTCAAAATTTATATCACAAGTAATATAAATCATCTACTTTAGCGGTAATGTATAGGTATACAACTTAAGCGCCATCCATTTTAAGGGCTAGTTGCTTCGGCAGGTGAGTTGTTACACACTCCTTAGCGGATTTCGACTTCCATGATCACCGTCCTGCTGTTTTAAGCAACCAACGCCTTTCATGGTTTCTGCATGAGTTGTTAATTTGGGCACCGTAACATTACGTTTGGTTCATCCCACAGCGCCAGTTCTGCTTACCAAAAGTGGCCCACTGGGCACATTATATCATAACCTTAAACTTCATATCAAGAAAGTTAAGGTTCTTACCCATTTAAAGTTTGAGAATAGGTTAAGATCGTTTCGACCCTAAGGCCTCTAATCATTCGCTTTACCAGATAAGATTATTTTATATAACATTAAAATGCACCAGCTATCCTGAGGGAAACTTCGGAAGGAACCAGCTACTAGATGGTTCGATTGGTCTTTCGCCCCTATACTCAATTCTGACAATCGATTTGCACGTCAGAACTGTTTCGGTCTTCCATCAGGGTTTCCCCTGACTTCAACCTGATCAAGTATAGTTCACCATCTTTCGGGTCACAGCATATATGCTCAAGGTACGTTCCAGTTAGAGGCATAAATAATATAAATATTATCATACATAACTATATAGAACGCCCCGGGATTGTGTTAATTATCTATAAATAGTTAAAAAACTAATCCCATTATTAGTCAAGTTAATTACGCTATTAGGTTTATCTCCCAATAACTTGCACATATGTTAGACTCCTTGGTCCGTGTTTCAAGACGGGTCCCGAAGGTATCCTGAATCTTTCGCATTGTTAATCATACAAATGCATATAATAAACACAAAAATCAATGATAATTATGCCATTATATAATTTCGAAAAATTAACGCACTGTATTAATTTTAATTTATCAACACTTTATCAAATTAATGACATTTATTCTATGTTAAAATGCAAGCATAATAATTTGAATAAACTATAAGTCATATTTTATGATAAATTTGTTATATGCTAATAGATTACAATGTCCTTATATGGAAAAAATGCACACTATTATTATAATATTGTTAAAATATTAAAACTTTAATGATGAATTTTCCATAACGGATATTCAGGTTCATCGGGCTTAACCTCTAAGCAGTTTCACGTACTGTTTAACTCTCTATTCAGAGTTCTTTTCAACTTTCCCTCACGGTACTTGTTTACTATCGGTCTCATGGTTATATTTAGTTTTAGATGGAGTTTACCACCCACTTAGTGCTGCACTATCAAGCAACACGACTCTTTGGAAACATCATCTAGTAATCATTAACGTTATACGGGCCTGGCACCCTCTATGGGTAAATGGCCTCATTTAAGAAGGACTTAAATCGTTAATTTCTCATACTAGAATATTGACGCTCCATACACTGCATCTCACGTTTGCCATATAGACAAAGTGACTTAGTGCTGAACTGATTTCTTTTCGCTCGCCGCTACTAAGAAAATCCTGGTTAGTTTCTTTTCCTCCCCTAATTAATATGCTTAAATTCAGGGGGTAGTCCCATATGAGTTGAGGTTGTATATACGTATATTAAAATTTATAATGATAATTACACTATATTATTATATATATAGAGCGTTCTCATAATGAAATCATTATAATATTCGTATTTTATAACGAATATCACGAAGAATATTAAATATTTATATTTACAACAAAATTTCCTTTCGAAACATTAATAAGAGGCAATTCTAGATGAAAAAACTTTAATTATTTTTTTATGCTAGACATTCCTCAGTATTATTTGATTCAAAAAGGACAAAAAAATATATATTTTTCTTCGTTCTTCTCACACAAATATATACAACAATGAGAGATAATGCGTTTCCATTTAATATCAATATTATGAATATATATATATATACATATCCAATAATATACAATATGCTTAAAAATTTCGTAAAATTTTTAAACAACTTATTTAGCATAGTCTTACAACCCTCAACCATATGTAGTCCAAGCAGCACTATAAAATTAATTAAAGTACCAAACAGCATGGACTGCGATATGCGTTCAAAATGTCGATGTTCATGTGTCCTGCAGTTCACACGATGACGCACAGTTTGCTGCGTTCTTCATCGACCCATGAGCCGAGTGATCCACCGCTTAGAGTGATTAAAATTTGTTTATTCATTTATTTGTCAGATATGTCTTTATTGAAAGAAATTAAAAATACACCATTTTACTGGCATATATCAATTCCTTCAATAAATTTTAATTTTATCCTAAAAGAATGTTGCGAAATGTCTTAGTTTTATATAAACGATATATTACCATATTGTTAAATAATATAATATGTATTTTGGCTTGTTTGATAATTATCAATTTATATAAAAGTATTAACCTGAAATCAGGTACAACATTGTACTTTTTAGGCTGTTGCATTAACCAATGTATGCCCATAGCTATGATGGACAATACATATTCGCAACGCGTGCATACTATGGTACATATGCACACAGATTTTATAAATCAATATTATTGTAATAATATCATCAATATGTATTTATATATTAATTGCTACACACATAGAACACAATGTTATATGTATAGCTACTACTAAATGAGTATATTGGCAATATAATTAATTAATATAAACATATAATATATACAACTGAATATATTTTTTTTTACAATTATGATTTTATAAAAACATATTTTGTTTGGTAAATTGGCAATATATATATATTTTTGTTAACGGTAGAAACATACAATAATGATCCTTCCGCAGGTTCACCTACGGAAACCTTGTTACGACTTTTACTTCCTCTAAATAATCAAGTTCGGTCAACTTTTGCGAAACAACCGTAACACGCAAGGCGTCACAGTGATCACGTCCGGAGACCTCACTAAATAATTCAATCGGTAGTAGCGACGGGCGGTGTGTACAAAGGGCAGGGACGTAATCAATGCGAGTTAATGACTCACACTTACTGGGAATTCCAAGTTCATGTGAACAGTTTCAGTTCACAATCCCAAGCATGAAAGTGGTTCAGCGGTTTACCCGGACCTCTCGGTCTAGGAAATACACGTTGATACTTTCATTGTAGCGCGCGTGCAGCCCAGGACATCTAAGGGCATCACAGACCTGTTATTGCTCAATCTCATTATTGCTAGACGCAATTTGTCCATTTAAGAAGCTAGTGTCCTTATAATGGGACAAACCAACAGGTACGGCTCCACTTATATAAACACATTCAAACACAATAAACATTTTACTGCCACCATGAATGAAGGCTATATAAGCTTCAACACCATAATCCTGAAGATATCTATTTAATATATTTGAGTCTCGTTCGTTATCGGAATTAACCAGACAAATCACTCCACGAACTAAGAACGGCCATGCACCACCACCCATAGATTCGAGAAAGAGCTATCAATCTGTCTTACACACTTATGTTCGGACCTGGTAAGTTTTCCCGTGTTGAGTCAAATTAAGCCGCAGGCTCCACTCCTGGTGGTGCCCTTCCGTCAATTCCTTTAAGTTTCAGCTTTGCAACCATACTTCCCCCGGAGCCCAAAAGCTTTGGTTTCCCGGGAAGCGACTGAGAGAGCCATAAAAGTAGCTACACCCAATTGCTAGCTGGCATCGTTTATGGTTAGAACTAGGGCGGTATCTGATCGCCTTCGAACCTCTAACTTTCGTTCTTGATTAATGAAAACATCTTTGGCAAATGCTTTCGCTTAAGTTAGTCTTACGACGGTCCAAGAATTTCACCTCTCGCGTCGTAATACTAATGCCCCCAAACTGCTTCTATTAATCATTACCTCTTGATCTGAAAACCAATGAAAGCAGAACAGAGGTCTTATTTCATTATCCCATGCACAGAATATTCAGGCATTTGAAGCCTGCTTTAAGCACTCTAATTTGTTCAAAGTAATTGTACCGGCCCACAATAACACTCGATGAAGAGCACTAATGCAGGTTTTTAAATAGGAGGAATATATAAAAAAATACAAGTACTTAATTATATATAAGAACTCCACCGGTAATACGCTTACATACATAAAGGTATAGTACTAACCACAATTGTAAGTTGTACTACCCGTATGAAGCACAAGTTCAACTACGAACGTTTTAACCGCAACAACTTTAATATACGCTATTGGAGCTGGAATTACCGCGGCTGCTGGCACCAGACTTGCCCTCCAATTGGTCCTTGTTAAAGGATTTAAAGTGTACTCATTCCAATTACAGGGCCTCGGATATGAGTCCTGTATTGTTATTTTTCGTCACTACCTCCCCGAGCTGGGAGTGGGTAATTTACGCGCCTGCTGCCTTCCTTAGATGTGGTAGCCGTTTCTCAGGCTCCCTCTCCGGAATCGAACCCTGATTCCCCGTTACCCGTTGCAACCATGGTAGTCCTAGATACTACCATCAAAAGTTGATAGGGCAGACATTTGAAAGATCTGTCGTCGGTACAAGACCATACGATCTGCATGTTATCTAGAGTTCAACCAATGTAACGATCTTGCGATCGCTTGGTTTTAGCCTAATAAAAGCACACGTCCCATAAGGTCCGTGTTTTAATTGCATGTATTAGCTCTAGAATTACCACAGTTATCCAAGTAACTGTTAACGATCTAAGGAACCATAACTGATATAATGAGCCTTTTGCGGTTTCACTTTTAATTCGTGTGTACTTAGACATGCATGGCTTAATCTTTGAGACAAGCATATAACTACTGGCAGGATCAACCAGAATAATGTTTTCGTTTCGTGCGCATACGCTCACATATGTAAATATTTGACAACTCAATAATACTTTTGAATAAAAAAAAAAAATAAATAAATATTTTTTATCAACAGTTTATGAGAATTTGTTAAACGATTGTGGCCATTTTTATATAGCATTCACATTCGCCATTTTTCTCTATATAAATATATATATTTTATTATATACATTTTTTTTTCGTTCAAAAATATCTTTTTATTTGCACTTAATATATTATCACACGTATATAGGCTTAAACCAATATTAATTGTGTTTAAACTATGTATTTTGACAACAAATTTAAAATTTATCCAATTTCGTATGCGTTTTTTGTGATATACATTAAATAAAACCAAACACATGAGTTCATGTGGAATGGAATTTATATATTTTGGCAATATTTGAATTTGCATATAAATCGCTTTGATTATATGCTGGTACATTGTTGAAATGGCACTCATACAATATTTAATCATATAAGACCATTTCCAAAAATTCACGATAATAATTCGAAACAGAAATGATATATACTAAATAGTATATATCTTGGTTAGTTTCACTATATTATCTTTATTAAGATCAATTTGAAAACAAATATCTCCTATTAAACACTACTTTGAGTATAATGACAACATATAATAATATTATATACAATACTGTACCAAATATTGTATACAATACCGATGGACATCAACTGTCCATCATGTATAGGTTTTCTGCCACGCTTTCCGCAAATCGGGTATTTTTGCTTTAGAGTGCCTCTTAACAATAGTTTCTTTTCGTATTTTAATAAAAAATACAATACTATCACTTCAAAATTATTCATATATATTAAGAAATATATATATTCATATAAAATACACAGACATTGTCGGCTAAGTATATTCCCCATATCATATGAAATAAATTAATAATTTTTCATTATAAAATTTTCATATGAAATATACCATGCACGAGACTACCACTCCCTATATAGGTTTTCTGCCACGCTTTCCGCAAATCGGGTATTTTTACTTGAGAGTGCCTCTTAACAATAGTTTCTTTTCGTATTTTAATAAAAAATACAATACTATCACTTCAAAATTATTCATATATATTAAGAAATATATATATATTCATATAAAATACACAGACATTGCCGGCTAAGTATATTCCCCATATCATATGAAATAAATTAATAATTTTTCATTATAAAATTTTCATATGAAATATACCATGCACGAGACTACCACTCCCTATATAGGTTTTCTGCCACGCTTTCCGCAAATCGGGTATTTTTACTTGAGAGTGCCTCTTAACAATAGTTTCTTTTCGTATTTTAATAAAAAATACAATACTATCACTTCAAAATTATTCATATATATTAAGAAATATATATATATTCATATAAAATACACAGACATTGCCGGCTAAGTATATTCCCCATATCATATGAAATAAATTAATAATTTTTCATTATAAAATTTTCATATGAAATATACCATGCACGAGACTACCACTCCCTATATAGGTTTTCTGCCACGCTTTCCGCAAATCGGGTATTTTTACTTGAGAGTACCTTTTAAAAATAGTTTCTTTTCGTATTTTAATACAAAATACTATACTATCACTTCAAAATTATTCATATATATTAAGAAAAATATATATACGCATATAAAATAAACAGACATTGCCGACTTAGTATGTTCCCCATATCATATGAAATTAAATTAATTATTTTTATTACATTCATCATTCATTTACATGAAAAATATCATATCAGCTGGTATCTTTGCTTTAATTTCACATATACACGTAATATATCTATTTATATTAAATACATTTTTATATTTTCTATATTTATAATCGCATTATGATTATGTTATAATGTTATATTATATATGAGAAACATTCCCATATCCATATCCATATCCATATCCATATCCATATAAAACCTAATATTGATATTTTATAGCACACCTCGGCGTTATTTGTTATTTTTATTCATTATAACACAATGTCAAAAATATACATATATTTTTGTAAATATGTATATAAAATATATCATTATATTTTCTCTATTCAAAATCAAATCATGCTCATGTTATAATTTTAAGGATATGGTGAATGTTTCCCCATATCCATAATATTGTCATTTTATATACAAAACTATTTAATTCTTGCATTTATATCACATATCATTGAATTCCAATATTAGAAATACTGCCAAGTTCCACAAACGACCACTCCAAATATACATATATTTGTACATATGTATATAAAATATATCTTTATATTTTCTGTATTCATAATCAAATCATGCTCATGTTATAATTTTTAGGATATGGGAAACATTTCACATACCCAATAATATTATCACATTTTATATACCAAACTATTTAATTCTTGCATTCATATCACATATCATTAAATTCCAATATTAGAAATACTTCCAAGTTCCATATACGATCACTCCATGCTTTTTGCATTCATATTATTTCATATATACATTCACATTTGCACATATGCATATACACTATGTTTCGTGTGTTCACATAATAAAATTTTTATAAGTATCATTTCATATGTAATTAAGTATAACAAACTTATAATATAACATTATATTCATATTCAAGCCAACGTAATTTATATAGGATAAATAATTTATCCATATTTATATAAAATATATTCTTTTTAATATATATCTATATATAAATATATATTACCATTTATAGGTATATATTCATATAAATATATAAAAATAATTTTCATATATAAAGAATAAATTTATATATATCGAATCATCAAGCAAAGGATAAGCTTCAGTGGATCGCAGTATGGCAGCTGCTCAACCACTTACAACACCTTGCCTGTTACAAAAGTCGTTTACAATTGATTCTAGGCTTTGTCATTGTATTAAATAATGTTTTTATATGCAACTAGCGCGGCATCAGGTGATCGATGATCCTCCCAATTTACTATGTTACAAATTACATTGGCATCACATCCATTGTCGTTTATAAAATAAATTATAAACTTTTAATGGTTTAGAAGCCATACAATGCAAATTGCCCCTTATTTATCATTGCAGTCCAGCACGGATACGACCTTAGAGGCGTTCAGGCATAATCCAACGGACGTAGCGTCATACCACTGTTCGCTCGAACAAGTATTGTGCCATTGGTCCGTACCTGCGGTTCCTCTCGTACTACGCAGGAATGCTGTCGCAACAACGTTTTGTCATTAGTAGGGTAAAACTAACCTGTCTCACGACGGTCTAAACCCAGCTCACGTTCCCTTGCATGGGTGAACAATCCAACGCTTGGTGAATTTTGCTTCACAATGATAGGAAGAGCCGACATCGAAGGATCAAAAAGCGACGTCGCTATGAACGCTTGGCCGCCACAAGCCAGTTATCCCTATGGTAACTTTTCTGACACCTCTTGTTAAAAACTCTTTAAACCAAAAGGATCGATAGGCCGAGCTTTTGCTGTCCCTGTGTGTACTGAACACCGAGATCAAGTCAGCATTTGCCCTTTTGCTCTATGTGTGGTTTCTGTCCGCACTGAGCTGGCCTTGGGACACCTCCGTTATTATTTGAGAGATGTACCGCCCCAGTCAAACTCCCTACCTGGCAATGTCCTTGAATTGGATCATACCTGAGTAATTGGAGTTATACCAAATTTTCAAATTGAAAATACATAAATGCATTTTCTCATTAAAGAATTTGTTTGCGATTATATAACAAACTCGTGATACTTTGATCAAGAAGCTTGCATCAAAACCCAATACCATAAGATATAATAAATATATCCGTATAATGGCTAGGAAATGATACACGTTCCATTTAATCAAGTAAGTAAGGAAACAATAAGAGTAGTGGTATTTCATTGTCGATACCAAACCGAAATCTAATATCTCCCACTTATGCTACACCTCTTATGTCTCCTTACACTGCCAGATTAGAGTCAAGCTCAAAAGGGTCTTCTTTCCCCGCTAATTATTCCAAGCCCGTTCCCTTGGCTGTGGTTTCGCTAGATAGTAGATAGGGACAGTAGGAATCTCGTTAATCCATTCATGCGCGTCACTAATTAGATGACGAGGCATTTGGCTACCTTAAGAGAGTCATAGTTACTCCCGCCGTTGACCCGCGCTTACTTGAATTTCTTCACTTTGACATTCAGAGCACTGGGCAGAAATCACATTGTGTCAACACCCGCTAGGGCCATCACAATGCTTTGTTTTAATTAGACAGTCGGATTCCCCAAGTCCGTGCCAGTTCTGAATTGATTGTTAATTGATAATCGTTATAATTAATAAGAACTAACTGGTTTAACCCAATTAGTATTCTTAAAAATTTTAGCAAGAAAGTTCCACAATTGGCTACGTAACTAAACTATCCGGGGAACAAGTAACTACCATAAATGATAGAAACTCTATTTACCCAGAACGAGCACATAAACCATGTTATTGTTTCCCAATCAAGCCCGACTATCTCAATCTTCAGAGCCAATCCTTATCCCGAAGTTACGGATCTAATTTGCCGACTTCCCTTACCTACATTATTCTATCGACTAGAGACTCTTCACCTTGGAGACCAGCTGCGGATATTGGTACGGCCTGTTGAGAAGTTTGCGTGTCCCCACCATAAATTTTCAAGGTCCGAGGAGAAAATATCGACACAACAGTATATGTCATGCTCTTCTAGCCCATCTACCATATCTCTCTGCGAAAGACTTCCATGGTAGTACGGCTATAAAACAGAAAAGAAAACTCTTCCGATATCTCTCGACGGCTTCTTTATGGTCGTTCCTGTTGCCAGGATGAGCACGAGGCCCATATTTAATAACAAACGGATACTCAACAGGTTACGGAATTGGAACCGTATTCCCTTTCGTTCAAAATTATTCAAGTATTTAAAAATCATAAAAGATTTGACAATATTACTCACTGATTTTTTACTTGAAAATTTTCGGCTTTCGCCTTGAACTTAGGACCGACTAACTCGTGATCAACCACTGTTCACACGAAACCCTTCTCCACTTCAGTCCTCCAAGGTCTCATTCGATTATTTGCTACTACCACCAAGATCTGTGCCAATGGCAGCTCCATGAAGGCTTACGCCAAACACTTCTACGCATACCATTGTACCTTCCTACTCACTAAAGTTTCAAAATTTATATCACAAGTAATATAAATCATCTACTTTAGCGGTAATGTATAGGTATACAACTTAAGCGCCATCCATTTTAAGGGCTAGTTGCTTCGGCAGGTGAGTTGTTACACACTCCTTAGCGGATTTCGACTTCCATGATCACCGTCCTGCTGTTTTAAGCAACCAACGCCTTTCATGGTTTCTGCATGAGTTGTTAATTTGGGCACCGTAACATTACGTTGGTTCATCCCACAGCGCCAGTTCTGCTTACCAAAAGTGGCCCACTGGGCACATTATATCATAACCTTAAACTTCATATCAAGAAAGTTAAGGTTCTTACCCATTTAAAGTTTGAGAATAGGTTAAGATCGTTTCGACCCTAAGGCCTCTAATCATTCGCTTTACCAGATAAGATTATTTTATATAACATTAAAATGCACCAGCTATCCTGAGGGAAACTTCGGAAGGAACCAGCTACTAGATGGTTCGATTGGTCTTTCGCCCCTATACTCAATTCTGACAATCGATTTGCACGTCAGAACTGTTTCGGTCTTCCATCAGGGTTTCCCCTGACTTCAACCTGATCAAGTATAGTTCACCATCTTTCGGGTCACAGCATATATGCTCAAGGTACGTTCCAGTTAGAGGCATAAATAATATAAATATTATATACATAACTATATAGAACGCCCCGGGATGTGTTATTATCTATAAATAGTTACAAAACTAATCCCATTATTAGTCAAGTTATTACCGCTATTAATTCTCCCAATAACTTGCACATATGTTAGACTCCTTGGTCCGTGTTTCAAGACGGGTCCCGAAGGTATCCTGAATCTTTCGCATTGTTAATCATACCAATGCTATAATAAACACAAAAATCAATGATAATTATGCCATTATATAATTTCGAAAAATTAACGCACTGTATTAATTTTAATTTATCACACTTATCAAATTAAGACATTTATTCTATGTTAAAATGCAAGCATAATAATTTGAATAAACTATAAGTCATATTTTATGATAAATTTGTTATATGCTAATAGATTACAATGTCCTTATATGGAAAAAATGCACACTATTATTATAATATTGTTAAAATATTAAAACTTTAATGATGAATTTTCCATAACGGATATTCAGGTTCATCGGGCTTAACCTCTAAGCAGTTCACGTACTGTTTACTCTCTATTCAGAGTTCTTTTCAATTTCCCTCACGGTACTTGTTTACTATCGGTCTCATGGTTATATAGTTTTAGATGGAGTTTACACCCACTTAGTGCTGCACTATCAAGCAACACGACTCTGTGGAAAATCATCTAGTAATCATTAACGTTATACGGGCCTGGCACCCTCTGGGTAAATGGCTCATTTAAGAAGGACTTAAATCGTTAATTTCTAATACTAGAATATTGACGCTCCATACACTGCATCTCACGTTTGCCATATAGACAAAGTGACTTAGTGCTGAAATGGATTTCTTTTCGCTCGCCGCTACTAAGAAAATCCTGGTTAGTTTCTTTCCTCCCCTAATAATATGCTTAAATTCAGGGGTAGTGTCCCTATGAGTGAGGTTGTATATACGTATATTAAATTTATAATGATAATTACACTATATTATTATATATAGAGCGTTCTCATAATGAAATCATTATAATATTCGTATTTTTATAAACGAATATCACGAAGAATATTAAAATTTATATTTACAACAAAATT